>NW_027070239.1:21840-118561 GCF_002906115.3 Quercus suber
TGATACATCCCAGTCACTTGCCCTCTGTGCTAATACAGGAGTTCTACTCCAACATGCACGGGATAGATTGTTCAGTACCTTTCTTTTTCACTCGCATTCGAGGAACGCGCATTCTTGTCACACCGCAGCTAGTTGCGGATGTGCTTAAGGTTCCTAGGATAGAGTTTCCTGACTATCCTTCTTGTGAGCGTCTGAGGACTATGTCCAAAGATGAGCTCATCTCTGCCTTCTGTCAGCGCCCTGCTGATTGGGGAGAGCATCAGTTCACATCATGTAGGCCTTTTGCTAAAGGTGCTAGATTTATCAACATGGTGATGACCTTTGTTCTCCATCCTTTTTCTCACTATAACTCTATCATAGAGCCTCGTGCTCAATTTTTGCTATCACTTCTAGAGCATCTTACCATAGACTTTCCCTCTCACTTCATCCTGTCTATCATAGATGTTTATCTTGATTCGGCGTCCTGTGATAAGCTCATCTTTCCTTCCGCTATCACGAGGATCCTACACCATTTTTCCATTCCCTTTCCTGTGCCCGACCACTTCACACACATATCTGCCATAGATGCCGCTAATGTAAAACGTAGTGAGGTGCAGTTCAGGTCAAGACAGCCGGATGTCACTCCTCCCTCCCGTTTGGCTCCATCTAGATCAGCTCCATCTACATCTGCTCCTTCTTCCTCTTCGAGCAATGTATCTCTAGGAGATATTATGGCACAGCTGCAGCGCATGGACACTCACCTTGATACACTCTCTATTGAGTTGTATCAGGTGAATGTTTGTGTTGGTCGTATTGCACGACGGCAGGCGACCATGCGTGGATTTGCTCCAGAGGCTACTCCTTCACCACCTACTCCAGCAGCTTCAGATTCTGAGGATGATGATGATGATGATGGGGATGCTAGCTCTACCGATGAGATGTCTACATGACACTCTACCCTTTGTCACTCGTGACAAAAAGGGGAGTAGTTTTGGGATATGAGAGTAGTTATCTTAGGGGGAGAGTTAGTATAGGACATTTTTGTTAGGGGGAGTGTTGACTTTTCTGAGGCTTTATATGTATCTTTTCTTTTCTTACCTTTTAGATACATTGATCATGTATATGAGGTCCTTTGACCATTTTACATACATTGTACTTGTTTTCTATATATGTGGATGTATGTTTCTTTCACCTCTCTCTTCATGTGTTGTTTCTTTTCTATCTTTATACACATGTTCTTTATACTTGTATGCAATCTATTTATTTCTGTTTCACACAAGATGCCTTGATGAGTTTTGTTTAAAGTGTTTTAGAAATACAGGTTGTCAAAGTCTACTTGCCATAAACTCTCTTCTTGCAAAGTTTTTCAAGAGTTTATGTTAGGATAGATTTTATTGTATTTAAACAAGTGAATATGAGTTGAGTGATTTATGACTTCTCTCATATGCTCATTTGTTTGTTGTGGTTTTGTCACGGATTGCCAAAGGGGGAGATTGTTAGGACATATAAGTTTTCACTTGTTAAGAACATATGTCACTTATTCATGTAAATTGGCCAATCCTTTGACAAAACGCACTCTACTTGTAATTGGGTAGTCCTAGGTGTTTTTAATACTTCAAGAAACAAGGTTTCAAGGTCAAGTATTGAAGTCATCAAGTTTGTCCAAGAAAAAGCAAGCTGAAGTGCAATTTCATTAAAACTCGACACCTGCTCGATAGCTACCTCGACACCTGCTATCTGTCGAGATTTAAAAACTCAGATTTCCAATCTGATTTTCTTGGGATCCGTGAATATGTTTTTGGGCCTTCTTTTCTTCTAACCCTAAACATATAAAAGGATTATTTTAAGAGCCATCAAGTGTGACATAAGTCGAAAAATCATTGAGCAATCTCTGTTCAAGCAAATTGCGATCAAAAGACAAAGTTCTTGACCTAGTTCATCTTCCTTCAAGAAGTTACTGTGTAGTTGCACCGTAGGGTTTTCTAACGAAGCATCTTCCTGCTATTCATCATAAAGGATGAACTGAAGAACTTTGCAGCCAACCTTTCTTCCTTAGTTGGTGTTCTAAAGTCGCGTTCTGGGATCCGCGCATTGGTTAGTCACGTACTTGGGAGCTGTGCATCAAAGGCGGGAACTGTCACTACAGATCAAGTCCAATTGGGTATTGGGGTAAGGGTTCAACTGTAGGTTGGTAAGGTACTTGGGATTCCTTTACTTGTAACCGCTTGATTTGATAATAGTGGAGTTTCGAGAGTGGTGACCTGAAAATCACCCGGTGGGGTTTTTGCCGCGAGGTTTTTCTCCATTTGTAAACAAATCACCGTGTTATTTAATTTCCGCTGCATATTTAGTTTTTGGTGATTTGTTTGTGCTTCCACGAAATTGCATGATTAATTGATTAATTAATAACTTGGCTAGTTAATTAATTAGAGTTAATCACAAGGAGTCATTCAGATTGTGGCCTATCACCTTTTATATAATAGAAAACAATTAACCTAACAATACATTAAAATCCGTCAAGTGCATGTTGTACAGCCCCTCATTTGTCCTATACTTGCAGAAATTCTATCTATAAAACACAATACAAAATATCACTCCCTTCATATGTTACAATAGTTTTCATCTAGAAACAAAATATAAAGCACATGATATATATCAAGCAAACTAACCACAAACTAAAGGTTTTTATTTTTTTAATAAGCCTTGGGTTTATAGAGACAAAACATAACCTTAATTCACTACGCATACTTTGAAAACATTCTGTTTTTTTATTCCTTATTCTCCAATGACAATTGCTCTTTTGGTTTCCATGTTAATATGTCAACCATATCGCACCAATACTTGTGTGATCCAAACTCAGTTAAGTAAAACAACTTCAAATTGTTAATTACAATGGACAGAATTAGAATCAATCAATCCATCAATAAATAAACAAAACCACTAATAAGATTTTAGATGAAAAATATGAAACAATTCTCACAAAATCTAAAGTTATATATTACAATGTCCTTAAAATAAAATTAAAAAAAAAAAAAAAATTCCGGCAAACATACACAAAATAAAATAATAGATGCAAGAAACCATTGTCTGCAAGGGACTAAACTTTAATTTCTGGTGTGTATATATTACAAAGAAATTTGTTGGGAATTTTCTTGCATTCAACTCTATATACTTGCAAATAAAAATACAACCTAAATAAAATCATATATTTTCATGCAACAATAATTGCATAGTTCCAACAGTACTTTTTTTTAAAAATATAAAACACACACACACACACCAAATAGAAAGGAGGAAACCTAAAAATTAAAAAAATAATAAATAAAAAAGAAATAGACATTCCCTCACTTCCCCACTGTTCGTCTGTACTGAATCTAATTTAAGGAGATGACAGACATCATCAAATAATTTGCCAACAACAACAACAACTGTTTCAAAGGGGAACACAATTTGGAATTCTTGGAAATTCTAAATCCTACTGAGATAAAACGGTCATGGCTGAATTTGAATCTTGAAGAGAGTTATTTTGAAAATTTTGATATTTTTTATGTAAAAGAGATTTAATGGTAGCGGCTGAATTTGAATCCCAAGAGAGAGGTATTTTGAAAATTTTGATATATTTTTGATGCAAAAGAGATAGGATTAGTCGTGGCTGAATTTGAATCCTAAGAAAGAGGTAGTTTGAAAATTTTCATATTTTTGATGCAAAAGAAATAGGATTAAATGGTCGCGGCCGAATTTGAATCCCAAGAGAGAGGTATTTTGAAATTTTTTTTAATATTTTTGATGCAAAAGAAACAGGATTAATGGGTCTCGGCCAAATTTGAACCCCAAGAGAGAGGTATTTTGAAAATTTTGATATTTTTGAGGAAAAAGAGATAAGATTAAACGGTTGTGGCCGAATTTGAATCACAATAGAGAGGTATTTTGAAAAGTTTGATATTTTTGAGAAAACATGACATTTTGGTATGGACATGCATGGCATGTGCTAGGTAGTAGAGTTAGGCATACTTCTTTATTTGCATTGCCAACTGATTTTGGGCTTACTAACCAACCTTGAATTTGCTACTGTAGGTATGTCTCAACGAACGAGATCCAGCAGTGCTCACAGGAAGGCTCTTGCCATCGTTCCATCTCGAGTCAATATGTCTAGTAGTGACAAAGATACTGTCTTGGTTAGTCTTCAGGTTGCGCATACTTTTTAGAGGTGCTTTGATTGAGGTGGTGATGACCTTGTGCCTTTTAGAGGCATTCATATAGGACACTGTATGAGGATTCTGTGTTTTGTGGAGATGGCCAGTGCCTTGTCTCAGTCCTGCACTAGTTTAGGGGGTGGCTCTTCGTAGTTCCCTCGTATCGAGGAGGGAGAAGGCCTAGAGGGTGAGGTTCTAGAGAAGGAGCTCATGTTTGATGTTAATGCCGACTTGGTGGCCGATGACAAGGCTAGGCTAGTCTTAGGATATGTGCCCGTAAATTCCTATTGTATGACATTATGTATGACATTATGTTTTGATTAATAATGTTGTTTTATAATTATCTAAAATAATGATAACATAAATATTTGGACTATTAGGACACGTGCCCTTTAAATCCTATTGTATGATACTATGTATAACATTATGTATGACATTATGTTGTGATTAATAAAGTTGTCTTATTATTATCTAAAATAATGGTAACATGAATATTTGGACATTATCATATAGTCCATGAGATGTATAGTATGTGATTTAGTCATAGAAGATATAAATCACAAGTTCTTTGTAAACTTAGAATTTTAGTTCGTAGTCGGTGATGAAATTGGACATTTCATTTGTGGAGATTATAACATATTAACTAAGATGATTTGTCTTGATCATGGAAGTGGAGACTTCTAGTTGATATGTTCATATGTTTTAAGTGTTAAGACATATTGAATTGGATCGCTATGAGATTTATTATTCTACTAACGACTATTAAATGAATAATAAATCTCACGACTTCTATTTATATGAACTTTTAATCTTGAGAGAATAATGAATCTGATCATTAAGTGTAGGTTGTTTTGATATATCAAGAGTGAGATCTAAAGTCACGATCAAAATCTCAGTATGTTGGTCAGCCACATTTAGTTTTGAAGGAACATATATTCTCAAGATGGAATTCATAATCTCTTAACGGAGATATAAAATATTCCCTTGAGAAAAGTTTAATGGGTTTGGTTATTCAGAATGTTAGGCCTAACTACTTTAGTAAGATGTTACTAAAGTATATATTTATGAAATTAAGTTTCATAAATATATGATGAATAACTAAAAGAATTAAACCGGGTACACAAGGATTAAGACGTAGTAATTTACAAAGTGGTAGTCAACATTCATGACTTTGTATTACTACAAATATTTTATGAAGAGGTTGTATATATAATAAAGTCTTGGGATATAATTTATTAATAAAGCCTAGAGTGCAATTATATTTATATAGTGATATTTAATATAATTAATGACAATTTTGGGCTTGTTAAGAGTTGACAGAAAAGCCCTAAACCCATTGGAGCTAGTGTCTTATTTGTTCTCTTTTGGTCCCACTACAAGCCACATACTAAAGCCCAATTGGAATGACCCATTAGATAATTAGTTATAACGAGATAAACATACAGAATTTTGTAAGAGAATGAAAATGGTGTGTATGTGAGTGTAAGCCACTCTCTTATTCTTCCTTGTTCACATACATATAAACTGATTGAGAGACGACACTTCTTGGGCTTAAGTGGAATTGGAGTGAAGATTAAGAGTGTTCCCAAGTACTTTTAATCTTTAGTTTTGAATTTCATCGTACCAAGCTACACACTCTTGTTCTTAAATTCTGAAATTTACATATTACATGTTATCAATTGCGAATGAAGTAGATCCATTAATTTTCCATTGCGTATGTTTTGTATGGGATACAAA
The DNA here is from genome assembly GCF_002906115.3 of Quercus suber. Classification (NCBI taxonomy): domain Eukaryota; kingdom Viridiplantae; phylum Streptophyta; class Magnoliopsida; order Fagales; family Fagaceae; genus Quercus; species Quercus suber. The sequence goes on from NW_027070239.1 coordinate 27,750, forward strand.
CTATGTTTTTCCTACAATTGGTATCAGACCGGTCTTCAATTTTGAATTTGTAAAACATGTTTTGTGAGTTTTGGACTCAAAATTCTACAATCAATTTTCTGCAAGGTTATTGAAATTTTTGTTTGATAAAAATTGACATTGATGTTATGATGTTGTTTAAGTTTGATATTAAGTATGTTAGATTGAACTTTAAGACTATAGCATTGTTGAGGACCATTTTTTTTGCCCACGTGGCATTATTTCATTGGTAACCCATGCTACATCAACATATTATTGATTTTTTGGGTACATCTATTTAAAACCCAAAATAAGCTCATATCTCATTCAACTACATGGATTGGGCTCACATGGCCCGTGAGATCCTTACTTCAAGAGGTGGATTTATGATCCACATTTCCTCTTCATCAATTAGGATCATAACCCCACGACATCATCAACATCAACATATGGATTAGGCTTAAGCAATGAATCAAAGCTTATGGCCCATATTACCTCTTTTACATTCATGGCAAGTGGCTTCTTCAACAAGAGCCTGTATTTATACAAAATGACAACAAAACCCGAGGTACGTTATCTTATTTTCGGCTTATGACCCAAGCTCATAATTCTCTTTGGGGAAACTCTGAGAGTCATGGTTTGGAGGGCCAAGAGGTATATTCAGTAAAGCGCTAGCGGTTTAAAGTTGATAAAAGAGACATGTTGCTTGGTGTGTCCTCTCCAACTCCCTAAACTCTGACGAGTCCGTGTGTAGCAGGTAACATATGGTAAGCATCTCTTATCACATAGCACTTTAGATGATAAAATTCCCCATTGCCCTTTTCCTAAAATTTAATATTCATCATATGACAAATGCTCAATATCTATAGTCATCTAACTGCTGAGAAAATAGCTGTTCATTCAATCTCCAGCTGTTGCTATACAAATTCAGAAACTTCATTATATTATTCTACATAAATCTTATTACTACTTTTAGCTAAATCCAACTCAAACACATGGCCTAATCTGATTGGTTATCTTTTATCTCTCTCTATACATAAAATATTCATGATATCTCTAATACTTAGTTGCTGTCTGCCACAATCTAACAATATATTCCTTTGCCAGTTGCCAGAGTAGAGCATTAAATACTCTTCTTGCTCCCCAAGATTAAGTCACAACCCAATGAGACCTTGACTAAATCTCTAAAACTTCTTTAACTTTTAACCAATCTTTCTATTACTTGCTAAAAATGTGTTGTAATGGAACCTTGCACCAAAAACACAAATACCCAAAAAAGGAAACATTTCCAGTTGAACCCCAGCAGTGTATTTAGCACTTAACACCTGGTTGGAAGTGATATCACCAGCCATTTAATGCTGAAATCCTAGCAACTAGCTACTATACCCAAAATAGCAAGATACCCTTCAAAGAGATCTTGCCATTTTTTCAGTCAAATCCATGAGATGACCTTTCCAGCAGTTTGAAATCACTCATCTGATCTCATTGGCTTCTACCCAAAGCAAACAGCTGTCTTATGACAGCTGTGACAGCTTTTTTCATGATATCTATCATAGGTTTTCTTGACAGCTGGGACAACTTTTTCATGATAGCTGTCATGGCTTTTCATGATAGCTGTCATGGCTTTTCTTGATAGCTGGATAGCCTTTTCAAAATAGTTGTGACAGCTAACCCAACAGCTTGAGCATTACTAATTTTTCCACTTTTGGCTAAAACCAAAACCAACTAAAGTAACTATCTTTTTCTTACTAAAATACTTTCCTTTTCTGCTACTTTTTTCCTAGCAACCCTTACCCAAAACAACAAGAATACCTTAAAGCTAAACATACCATTTTGACCAAATCTTAAGATGGATTTTCTGAAGATTCATTGCTATTTGGGATAGATTTTGGCTGATATTCTTTGCTAAAATACCCCCTTAAACTCAGCTCTAAAGGGGACCCTTCATCAACACCTCAAGGGGGACACCAATGGAGCAGAACTCTCTTATAAACTTCCTTATTCTTTCTCCCTTGAATGATCTTCTTAAGCTCTCAATGAAGTACTGAGCTTCTGGGTTTTTTAGTTCCCAAATTAGAAACTAAACTCTCTAGCCCTTAGCTCATAAATGCCCATCATAAGCCTTCATACATCCTCTAGTAGAAAATCCCAACAGCTTTGCTAAACACACTTCAATACTATTACTCTCTTATACTCACTATCTTACTCTCCATATTCTAAAAATACATGTATGTTGCTACCCATATCTCAAAACATCTCTTTCTTCACTTCTCTTTTACAATCTCATACACACTTGCTACACCATTACTCTTCTAAGCTCCACTCTCATACTCTTTCACTTTGAAATTCTACTGTTTTATTGCCCATAAACACATCTCAATACTCTTCTACACCTATCTTACTGCTTCTATCTCCAAATATCTAAACACATCTCTATACTCTTCTCTTACAAAATCTTTCCTCTTAGAAAGCAATCTCTACAACTTCTCCAGTAGTTATAATCTCATATTTTTACTATCTTTAACCTCCATGTCTCTCATACTTCTATATATCATACATATCATAAATACTACATCCCATGAAACATCTATATCTTTCACCATCTCCACACTTCTCAAGAGATATCAAACACTTATACTGAAAGCCCTTCTCCTAGAAGGCACCAAGATCTTATATCAAAGCCCTTCTCCTAGAAGGCACAACTATTTCTTACAAAAGCCCTTCCCTTAGAAGGCACAAATTACATCTTACAAAAGCCCTTCCCATGGAAGGCAACACTATTCATAACTTCACGACAACTAAGTGAGCATTATCAAAGGAGAAACTCATTTAAGTGCATGATAAGAGAAGCAAGCTTAACCAGCCCCTACACATAGCTAGACATACTTTCTCTCCCTCCAGTTGCACTCATTTTCCCCCTTCAATCTTGAAGTTATCATGGCAAACTGTCTCTCTACTGCTGGGGTCACTCTGCTGGGATATTATCAGCTCATTAATGTTATACAACTGGGGCTACAAACCATCAGAGATAAGTGACTCTACTTCTATATCTTTAAATTTATATCATTGAATACATGATTACTTTACATTTAAATACATATAACTTTATTTCAACTACTATTACAACTATTAACCAAGGCTTAAACTCATTTAAATGCATGATAAGAGGGGTAAGCTTAACTAGCCTCTACCGCTGGCATTCTACTGGAATCCTATTAGCTCACTGATGCTACACAGTTGGAGCTATAAACCAAACAAAGATAAGTGACTTTACTTTCATATCTTTAAATTTACATCATTGAGTACATGATTACTTTACCTCTAAATAAACACTACTTTATTTCAACTGTTATTATAACTACTAATCAAAACTATCATATCAAACGCATATTGTATATTTATTCGACCATTACTAAGATTCTTAGACTTTGGCTTTAATGGCTTTGTAGACTTAAAAGTACGTCGGTAGTCGTTGGACCACGTGGCCCAATGTTGAGTTCTGGACGCAACTCTCCAAACAAATGCCGGGCCTAGCAAGCTTATCCCTCCAACAGACTGCACGTGGCTGGGCAACCGAAAAAGGCCCCAAAACAAGCATCAATGAAATTAAATTTTGATCTCAATCTCATTTTGTTGTGATCAAGAAACTATGTTTTATTCAAGTGAAACATCAAAAACGGTTACTAGAAAAAATTTGAAAAAAAATTCAATTTCATGAGTTTTGACCGATCGAGAATTCCCTTTGATTGATCGAATGTTCCTTTTGATCAATCAAACAGGAATCGAGAATTGATTGAGTCAACTCGAGACTTTGTGATAAATTTCTTCAATTTTTGGACCTATCGAGAATTCCTTTCGATCGATTGGATTTGCCTTTCGATCAATCGAATAGGAATCGAGAGTCGTTCGAGTCATCCAGAAACTTCAAAATGAATTTGTTGAACATTTTGATCAATCAAGAAATACCTTTGATTGATCGAATGAACTATTTTTTGAAATTTCACTAAGTGTTAAAACATAGATGAAGTGCAAGGTTATGTGTGATGAGATTACTCATGATTTCTAATTAAAAACCTTTCTTTTAAAATATCTAGTGGGTGGGAGATATAAGGGTTACATCTCACGGCCTTTATTATCGGTTTATAGTAGTGTGGGTAAGCACCTCGTCTTGGCGTATATGCCTCACGATCCCAAAGGAGGGTGTTTTGTTTCATGGTACTACAAGTAAAACACTATAAGGGAGATGAAATGTGGCTACACATGATTCTAGATAATGGTGTACACTATACAAAGTGTAATGTTAACCTCCCAAAGGAGCCATGTCATTATTTACTTCGAGGCTAAAGTTAATACAGCATATTATTAGTGTTTGATAAGAGTCATCACAATAGCACTAATAATGAGAATATTTCTCAATCAATCATGATGTTTATAATATACTTGCTACCATGGAATTATAGACATGGATTGGGTTGTCATTGCATATTTTATGTTACGATTTTATTAAAGTTCCATGCTATACGTTTATATGCTAAATTGATAATGTCTTGTTTACTTATTATATTCATGTTTTTTATTTTTAGATTTAAATCATGGCATCTTTTAGCCCACTTGTTGCTATTCTTAATCAAAACAAATTGACTAGATCCAACTATGTTGACTGGAAAAGAAACTTGGACATTGTTCTCACTGCTGAAGAGCACAACTTCATGCTTTATGAACCTTGTCCTAACTTCCCATCATTAGATGCTCATTCTGAGGAAAAATAGCGATATGATCGTTGGTTGAAATCTAATGAGATGGCCAAATAGAGTGTTGGCCAAATGCTATATCGTGAGCTTTATTATTCATTTGACAGTCATTAGGAGAATAATAAATCTCACAGCGGTCCAGTTCAATATGTCTTAATTCTTAAAACATATCAACATACCAACTAGAAGTCTCCACTTCCATGATCAAGACAAATCATCTTAGTTGATATGATATAGTCTTCACAGATGAAATGCCCAATTTCATAATTGACTACGAACTAAAATTATGAGTTTACAAAGAACTTGCGATTTATATCTTTTGTGACTAAATCACATAAATCACATACTATGCATCTCATGGACTAAGATAATGTCCCATTAGTTCATTTATAAATAGTCCCATATAATTAAACAATTTAATTATTTATAACATGCCAATAAATTGGATTTTAGGGCATAAACTCCAACACCAATCACTACCAGAATCGTTCAAAGAATTCAAACTTAATTATAACATGAACAAAAAGATTTATATATTGTCTGAATTAATGAATAAATTGGTGGTAGCAGAAGGCATTCTTGGTACATCCAATGTTGATAAAAAGAAGAAGAAGAAAGACTTCACCAAGCAAGATGGTTAAAAAATTGCCTTAAGAGTTGCCAACAAGGTAAAGAAAAAGGACTACACCAAAGGAAAGTGTTTCCATTGTGGCGAGAAAGGTCACTGGAAGAGGAATTGTCCAAAATTCAGAGCTGCCAAGAATAAAGGTATGAAAAGTTCATTCATTCTTGAAACATATTTAGTACAAAATCCCATGGATTCCTGGTGTGTGGATTCAGGTTGTACTAATCATATCTGCAATTCTTTGTAGGGGTTCCAGGAGACTAGAAAGCTGAATGAAGGGGAAATGTTTCTTACTTTGGCTGATGGAAGCAAAATTCCAGTTGCACTTGTTGGAGTGTTTAATTTGTGTTTTGGTTCTAGAGTTTTAATATTGAAAGACTATTTGTATGTGCCTAACGTTCACAGGAATTTAATTTCTCGAACTTATTTAGGTAGACATGGATATTATGTTATCTTGAAAGACAATGTTGTAATAAATAAGGATAAAGTGTTTATCTGTTCTGGCAATATTGTTGATGTTCTTTATATTTTAACTCTTGATAAACATGAATTATATTGATGGGATAGCAAAAAAATGACCATCTATGGTTCGTCCAGGGGAATCATCCATGATCACCAGTTAGCCAAATGGCCAGACCATCTCTGATTCATCCAGACGTGTCGTCCCTGAATATTGATCAATTGAATAAACCTCAAGCAATTAGGTCAGAAGAGTCATCCATGTGCAAAGCTCATGGACGATCACACAACATCAATCTATATACAAAGAGTCATCCATGGGCAAAGCACATGGACGACCATGTAACACTTGACAAAATTATGGAGTTCTGGAGTGGTTAATCAACCTGTGTTCATCGCCAGGAATTTCACCTAAGTATGTAACTTCCATTAGCGGTTACTACTTCTATAGTCGTTGAGGGAAGTTATTTCTGTAATTTCGGACTTCCACGAATCTTGGGAGGTTACTAAACCAATTAACTGCCCCAAGGTTCCCTATATAAGGACCAGTCTGAATCAGGCAAAGGTATAAGAACATTTTTCTGACATGATTCCTCCAAAACAGTTAGAACTCCATTTTTGTGGGAGAAGATACTAACTTAGTCATCGGAGGGTCTTAGGCCGGTCCACCCAGGTCTCCTTCTTTGATAGTGTGTTCCTTTTTTAGGCCTTCGCTACCATATTCAACCCATCAGAGCTGAATTTGTCCAGTCTACTGATTTTGTTCACCATTAGTTGGCACCATCTATGGGGAGGAGAAAACTTTAAGTTTGGCAGTTTATCTTTCTCCGACAATAGGCTGTATGGTTCGGACTAGATCGAGGGCCATTAGCCCAGGCCATTAAGAGAGTAGGGATGCTTCCAGCCATCCTAACCGAGATCGCCAATCAGTGCATGTCACGCAACCTCCTTCCATCCAACACATACAGTCGATGGCAGCCACCATGGCAGAGTTAACTCGTTAGAATCAAGAGTTGACTAGGGAGATAGAGAGGCAGCGCCGTGAAGGATATGCAGAAGAACAAGCCCAAAGTCAAGAAGATAGAAAGGGAAATGCTGAGTCTGAGAATCAATCAAGGGCACCATTTCGCGAAGCGTGCCACACTTGGAGAAAGAGATGGATCAGATGAGGACGGTTATGGTTGAGATAAAGGAGAACATGAGAAGGACAAATCCCGTAGAGGATTTGGTTCACCGAACAGATTCCCCTTTCACGGCTTCCATCAATGGCCATCCCTTACCTCCAAAGTTCAAAATGCCTTCCTTGGATTCATATGATGGAGCGCGTGATCTTTTCGATCATATCGCTACTTTCAAGACTATAATTCATCTCCAAGAGGTTCCAGACAAGATTATGTGCAGAGCCTTCCCTACCACTTTTAAGGGACCAGCGCGAGTGTGGTTCAGCAAAACACCCCCGAATTCTGTAAGTTCTTTCGAGGAGCTAAGCAAATTATTTGTTAATAATTTCATTGGGGGACAAAGACACAAGCATTCCTCGTCCAGCTTGTTAACCATAGAGCAAGGAGAGAATGAAAGCCTGGGTTCCTTTATCACACGCTTCAACAGGGAAGCCCTGGCAATAGATGAGGTGGACGACAAGCTACTATTGGTAGCCTTCCACAATGGGGTTAACTCGAACTTATTCATTCACAAGTTGTATGAAAAAGAGCCCCAGTCTATGGCTGAACTCATCCATTTGGCCCAAAACTTTATGAACGCAGAAGATGCGATCATAGCTAAGAAGAAGAAGAGAGCTGAGAGGATGGAAGTCAACCCCATGCTTCACTCCAAAGAAGGGCCTCGTCCAAAGAATGGACGAACGGAAGATAAGAAGGATCGAGATAGAGATAACAGTAAGGCAAGCCCATCAGTAAGGAATCAGAAATATACACCCTTAAATGCCCTACTTGATCAGGTGCTCGTGCAAATCAAGGATGATCCTTCGTTGAAGTGGCTAGAGAATATGAAAGGAGATCCTAACAAGCGTAATAAGAATAAATATTGTCACTTCTATAGAGACCATGGGCATGACACGGACGAGTGTTTTGACTTGAAGCAGCAGATCGAAAACCTCATTAGACAAGGAAATTTGAGGCACTTCGTTGGAAGGGATCATAAAGACGAGAAGTTAAAAAGGAAGATAGAAGAATCATCACGACCTCCACTAGGAGAAATAAGGGTTATCATAGGAGGGACTTCTGAAGTACAATCCTCCCAATCAAAGAAGACGTATCTTAAAGTGGTGCAAAACGTCCAACACTTTGGACGATCCCCAAGGACGAGGGAGACGGACGAGCCAACCATTTCTTTCACGAACGAAGAAGCTGAGGGAATTCATCATCCACGTGACGATGCAATTGTCATTACCCTACTCATAGCATATTATAGAACCAAGAGGGTGTTGGTGGATAATGGAAGCTCAGCAGATATACTGTATTGTCCTACCTTCCAGCAGATGAGGCTTAGACGCGATCAACATCATCCAGCATCTTCACCACTTATAGGATTTGGAGGAATGAAGGTGCAGCCTGTAGGTACCATTATCTTGCCTGTAATGGTGGGGTCATACCCGCAGCAGATAACTAAGGAAGTGAATTTCCTTGTGGTGGATTGTTCATTCTCATACAATGCCATTATTGGAAGACCAACTTTAAACAGTTCGAAGGCAGTAACATCTACCTACCATCTATCAGTCAAATTTTCTATATAATACAAGATTGGAAAACTACAAGGAGATCAGTTGGCAGCCAGAGAATGTTATCTAGCCATATTGGCTGTGGATGAGCAGAAGCAAACTATGAGTATAGAGGAAAGAAGAATTGTTGTAGAACCAACTGAAGTATTGGAAGATGTTTTATTACAAGAAAATAATCCTGAGAAGTTCACTAGGATTGGAATAGGTATGAAAGAGAAAGTGAAAGAAGACCTTGTCCAGTTTCTGAGGAAGAATACTGATGTTTTTGCGTGGAGTCATGACGACATGCCTGGTATTGATCCAATGGTAATTACTCATCGATTGAATGTGTTCCCCTCTTCTAAGCTTGTTCGACAAAAGAAGAGAGTCTTCACTCCTGAAAGAGACAAGGCTATCAAGGAAGAGGGTCAGAAACTGACTACAGCACATTTAATCCGGGAAGTCTATTACCCAGATTGGTTAGTAAATGTAGTGATGGTAAAGAAGGCAAATGGCAAGTAGAGGATGTGCGTAGACTTCACTGACTTGAACAAAGCCTGCCTTAAGGATAGTTATCCTTTGCCACGCATTGACCAATTGGTGGATTCCATAGCTGGCCATCAGTTGTTGAGCTTCATGGATGCCTTATCAGGATATAATCAGATAAAGATGGACGAGGCTGACCAAGAGAAGACCTCTTTTATTACCAGTCAAGGTTTGTTTTGTTACAAGGTGATGCCCTTCGGTCTGAAGAACACAGGGGCGACTTATCAAAGGTTGGTGAATCATATGTTTCGTCCACAGATAGGACGAAATGTAGAGGTGTACGTGGATGACATGTTTATGAAGAGCTTAGACAAGGGAAGCCACTTGGACGATCTTCAGGAAACCTTTGAAACATTTAGGCGATACAAGATGAAACTGAACCCAAGTAAGTGTGCATTCGGAGTATCGTCCAAAAAGTTTCTAGGATTCATAGTTTCATAGAGAGGAAATGAGGCAAATCCAGACAAGATCCAAGCCATCTTGAACATGGAGCCATTGAAAAACATTAAGGAAGTCCAATCCTTTACTGGATGAGTTGCAGCTCTGAACAGGTTTGTTTCAAAAGCCACAGACAAGTGTTTGCCCTTCTTCAAAATTCTTAGGAAGGCATTTGAGTGGATGGACGAGTGTCAGAAGGCCTTCCAGGACCTAAAGCACTATCTTACCACGGCTCTATTGTTAAGTCCATCCGTGCTAGGAGAGGAACTATATCTTTACTTAGCAGTGTCCCTGTATGCCGTGAGTTTAGCGTTGATCAGGGAGGAAGAAAAGGTGTAAAAGCCTGTGTATTACATTAGCCGAGCACTGAGAGGAGCAGAAGAATGGTACCCACTGATAAAGAAGTTAGCTTTTGCACTGATAACAGCTTCTAGGAAGTTAAGGCACTACTTCCAGGTTCATGTTATCAATTTCATGACAGACCATCTACTTAAGAAGGCAATGAACAAACTAGAAGTTGCAGGACGACTAATCCAATGGGCAGTTGAGCTCAATGAGTTTGACATTCGGTACTGGCCGAGGAATACAATAAAGGCTCAAGCCTTGGCAGATTTCATTGCAGAGTTTACTCCAAGTCATGAGGATTTGGAGGAGAAAGAAGACAATAACAAGTAGGTCATCCATGTAGATGGATCGTCTACATTGCATGCAGGAGGTCTAAGAGTTGTCTTGCAGTCACTAGAAGGGGATAAATTGAAGTACAAGGTTCGGTTGCAGTACCAAACAACTAACAATGAAGTGGAGTATGAAACCCTTCTTAAAGGGTTGGAGTTGTCTAAATCTATAGAAGCGGGCTCAATACTCGTCCTGGGAGACTCACAATTGGTCATAGGCCAAATAAATGGGACATGTAAAGCCAAGGAAGATAGAATGAAAAGATATTTGAAGAAAGTGGAACGCCTTGTGAAGAAATTCAAAGAAGCTAATTTCGTTCAAATCCTAAGGGAAGAGAACATAGAAGCAGATGCTTTGGTGAAGGAAGCCTCCGCTAATGAAGCGATTGACAAGTTTGATGAAATACAGTACATGCCAAGCATAGACCTTCCTGAAATGTTGCAGATAGAAGGTGAGGAGAATTGGATGACCCCAATAGTATCATATCTGAAGGACGAAAGGCTTCCAGAAGGGAAGGACGAAGCCAGGAAGCTCAGAGTTAAATCAGCTAGATACGTCCTTGTGGTCGAAGTACTGTACAAAAGAGGTTTTTCACAACCATACCTGAGGTGCTTAGCCCCAAATGAGGCGAATTACATACTGAAAGAAGTTCATTAAAAGCGTGTGGTAACCATTCAGGAGCCAGATCACTCGTCCACAAAGTCATCCATGCAGGGTACTATTGGCCAACCATCCAAGCTGATGCTAAGGCATATGTAAAGGTATGTGATCAATGTCAACATTTCAGTAATATTCCTAGACGACCGTCAGAATACCTTACCCTAATGATGGCCCTTTGTTCTTTTGCACAGTGAGGTTTGGATATTTTAGGCCCCTTTCCAACTGGAACTAGACAGATGAAGTTTTTGGTAGTAGGGATAGATTATTTCACTAAATGGGTGGAAGCTAAACCCTTAGTGAAAATCACACAGCAGAATGTCAAAAAATTTGTCTGGAAGAGCATTGTATGCAGATTCGGAGTACCTAGGGTGTTAGTGTCTGACAATGGACAACAATTCGATAACACACCCCTCAGGAAATTTTGTGAGCAACTGGGAATCAAGAATCACTACTCCTCACCCTCCCACCCACAAGCCAATGGACAAGTAGAAGTGGCAAACCGATCCTTGTTAAAAATTATCAAGACTCGGCTTGAAAGGGCAAAGGGAGTATGGCTAAACGAATTACCTGGTGTTTTGTGGGCTTACAGAACAACGGCAAGGACACCCACCAGGGAAACTCCTTTTAAACTAGCTTATGGGAGTGAAGTAGTCATACCTACTAAAGTGCACATGGCTAGCCACAGGGTGATGAAGTATCAAGATGAAGAAAACAAAGAACAGATTCGTCTTAACCTTGATCTTATAGACGAGGTAAGGATGGACGCAGAGCAAAGAGTAGCAAGGTACAAAAATCTCATGGCAAAGCAGCACGATGCCATGGTGAAACCTAGGTGCTTCAACATTGGGGACCTCGTCCTGAAGAAGGTTTCTTTGGCCACCAAAAACCCGGCCCACGGGAAATTAGGACCAAATTGGGAAGGACCTTACAGGGTTATCAACTGCAAGAGGCAAGGATCCTACTACTTGGAAGCCCTAGATGGAAGAAAGCTGGAACATCCTTGGAATGTTGAACGCCTAAGAAGGTACTATCAATAAAGGGTGATCATGGATGAACATTGCTGCAGGACGAACGCCATAGATGATTTGAAGCATGAATGTTATTTTCTTGTGTTTGCTTTTTACTACTATTGTGTTTTAGGTGTATAAGTGTTGTGTTACTCATGGACGAATCTATGATTGTATTAAGTATTTTTAATTCCCTAAAGGCACTAGCTCTCTAGCATGTGCCATGCCTATGGACGAATGACTACAAAGTATGGATTTCCAAATATATATATGTGATGTATTTTCAAGTATATGTATAATTGTATGGGAATCCTTTATTTTTGTGATGTCATTCCAAATAATCTACAAAAGGAAAAATAACCGAAGACGAATAAAATCCTTGGATGCAAGGATGTACCGTCTATATGCTTTCCTTCAAATAAGGATAAAGTAAGAAAAATAAAATCCAAGGCATGTCCGTCTAAACTCAAGACAGGATAAAACCTAAGGTATCTCCGTCTAAGCTCAAGATGAGATAAAACATCAGATATATCCGTCCAAGTTCAAGGCGAGATAAAAATTGAGATATATTGTCTAAACCATGGACGAATATTGAGTATGAAGAAACACTAAGTCCAGGGACGAGCCTAAATGGCTAAATAATCCATCGCATGGAAGCTAAATAATCCATCGCATGGATGAGAATTTGCTGAGAATACTATCATTAAGGATGAATAAATAATCGCCCCTAGTTTGAATAAATGATTGAGCTAGCCAAAAGACGATGTTCATAGACAAATTAGAGATGCATGTTAAGGGTTCATTTTCACTCCAGCTTTATGATGAAAGAACTTCGTCCATAAGCCCAAGCCGAGGTAAAATGTTTTCCTAACAGCATGGACGATATTAATAAGGTATGTCCACAAATCCTTAAACATTTTCAAAAATGATAGAAACAATGAAAATAAAAAACCATTCATTCATTCATAAAATCTAAGGGTAGACCACCACAGTCCAAAAACCCTTGAAAGTAATGAGTAATTGTTCATAAAAGCTCATCCATAAACTTGGACGAGACAATTGTACTTGAATAAATTTTAAAAGAAAATAAAAGCCCAAAACAACGGGCATCTCCAACAAAGTTAAAACATAAATTTTCTTAAAGGAAAATAAAATCACTTGGGCTCGTCCTGAGTAACTTCATTGTTAGCATCGTCCATAATGTTGACATCTTCAAAACTCTTCTGTAGCAAAGAGCTCTCTGTGGGAAGGGGAAGCTTGAAGGAATCAAAGTTTAAATCCGGAAAAGCTTCCTTGGCATCAGCACGGAAGTCCTTATAGCCAGCAGCATAGTGGCTGTCTAGACGATTCTTGTACTCGTCAGACTTCTTGAAGGCTAAAATGGCTTCCTCGCATGCTTTCTCCAAGGACGAAGCAAATCCTGAAACTTCTCCCTCCAAGTAAGCAATACGAGTGTCCTTCTCAACACCATCTGCTTTGAGTTCTTCCACCTCGTCCTTTAACTTCGTCTCACTTGCTATCAAACGGTTGAAGTCATCAGTCAGCCTAATCACCTTCCCTTTTTTCAGCAAAATTTCATTGTTCAGCTCCTTAGCCTTCTCTTTCACCGTCTTGGCCTCCTCAGCACGTTCCTTGGCCGGGCACGTCACTGTGTAAAACTTTGACATAGCCTATGCATGGAAGAAGGAAAGTTAGAAATTTTATTTTTTGAAAAACTTATTGAAAACACGCAAAGACGAATAAAACTCATACCTTGAAGAAATCATGGATACCAGAATGTTCAAATTCCTTCACTGACATATTATAACATTCGTTAATTTCATTGTCAGTGACGATCCCTTTGAATGTCCTCCATGCATATCCCTCATCCAGAACTAGGTTCGAAGGATGATCAGATGGTTCAAATGGATGAGGCTTGCGAGGAGTCTTGGCTGGAGGGAGAGTAGGGTCAGGCTGGACGGGATGAACTATCTGGACGGGTTCCACATCCACCTGAGGGTCGTCCAGATTAACCGTCGAAGCTGTGAATTTGGGAACCTTAGAGAGAGAAGTCTTGCCAGGCTTTTGTTTCTTGGAACCTCGATGACTGGGAAGATCGTCCAGATCCATAGCACTGGATATTGATTTAGATTTCCTCTTCCCTGTCTGGACGGAAGGTTTTTGGACGACAAGTGGTGCAGTCACATCCTCATCCCCACTAGTTGCAGCTTTTTCCTTGTTCCCTCTCATTGTAATTATTCCTATGACGAGGAAAATCAGTTAAAAAAAAAGGAAGAAGAAGAGGGATAGACGACACTTACTTCGACGAGTGGTTTCCTCGTGACCTAGATTCTTGGCGGTAGGTTCTAGGCCAAGCCCCCACGCGGCTAGACGACTAAGAATGACTAGATTGTGGAAGGTTTTCCCAAGGAAGGCATGCACTTGGTCGATCCGATCCAAGAAAAATTTGTCCAAACGTGGACGAACAACAGCTGCATCAATAAGAAAGGGGGTTAGACGACCAAGAGTTAGAAAATGTATAAAGTAAAAAAAAAAAAAAAAAAGGAAGGAAACATAACCTCAAGACAAAGATAACCTGGAGGGCCAGTAAAAGGTGGGAAGGGGGCATTACCCACATCAGCTGGGTCACCAACCCAATTTCCAGAAATAATGAAAAATTCTTTTTTCCATAGCCTATTAGACGAGCTACGGCCCTTAATTAAACTATAATATGATCCTCTAGACGAGAACTGGTAAAAACCAGCAAACTTCTTTATTTATGAGGGCTTATAACAGTAAAGGAATTCGTCCACTGTGATAGGACAATTCCCTTCCAACGCCTCACGCCATAGCACTTGCATGGCAACTATCGTCTTCCATCCATTATGGTTGAGTTGGTTAGATCCAATGCCCAACCTGTGGAGAAGACTTCTACAAAAAGAATTCAGAAGGAACCTAAGGCCAGCTAAAAGATACGAAGTATATACTCCTAAACCAGAAGAAGGAGAGCAACACCACTCCCTTTCGTTGGGTAGACGAGGGTTAAATTCAACAGGGATTTGGTATCTATCTATGAGAGTTTTGAACTTTGGGGTGTTTAGAGTGGACGTTATCTCATGAGCACAATTGTAGATGACATTCTCTTCTTCATCCTCATCTTGAGAAATGCTAGGTGGTTCCCTTAACGAGCTAGTCCCGGCCCCAGATGCCATCCTACGTTGCATTTCCTAGAATTCCTCGAAAGGAATGCCAGGAACCCCAGACGAGTATTGCTCGTCCAAAGAACTACTATAGCTTGTACTACCTTCACCACTCTCATAGCTTCCAGAGGAAGTGTCCTGGTACTCATCTATTTCTCTCTCCAAACTACTAGACGAAGACATGCTTGAGATAAAGATTGAGAGACAAAAAAAAAAAAAAAAAAAAACCTAAGGAAGGAAGAAGAAATACCTGAAAACTAGGATGAAGATCTAGACGAGACTATTGGACGAGATGGCAGAAGGGAGATTATGATAAAGGTGAAGGGCAGGAAAGAGAATGTACCTATTTATATAGGGCCTAGAAGCAAGTCAACGAAGTGACGCCAACCATTCAAAAAAAGACACGTGGCTATCGCTTTGAAAAACGCAATGGGCATGAAGGGTTAACTAATGATATCATGACACGTGGCTACATAAAGACGTGAATTAAATCACGATATCTTTAGACGACCCCTGGACAAGGAGGCAACTGATGGGATAGCAAAAAAATTACCATCTATGGTTCGTCCAGGAGAATTGTCCATGATCACCAGTTAGCCAAGTGGCCAGACCATCTCTGATTCATCCAGATGTGTCGTCCCTGAATATTGATCAATTGAATAAACCTCAAGCAATCAGGTTAGAAGAGTCGTCCATGTGCAAAGCTCATGGACGATCACATAACATCAATCTATATACAAAGAGTCGTCCATGGGAAAAGCACATGGACGACCATGTAACACTTGACAAAATTATGAAGTTTTGGAGTGGTTAATCAACCCGTGTTCATTGCCAGCAATTTCTCCTAAGTATGTAACTTCCATCAACAGTTACTACTTCTATAGCCATTCGGGGAAGTTATTTTTGTAATTTTGGACTTCCACGAATCTTGGGGAGGTTACTAAACCAATTAAATGCCCTAAGGTTCCCTATATAAGGACCGGTTTGAATCAGGCAAAGGTATGAGAACATTTTTCTGACATGATTCCTCCAAAACAGTTAGAACTCCATTTTTGTGGGAGAAGATACTAACTTAGTCATTGGAGGGTCTTAGGCCGGTCCATCCCGGTCTCCTTCTTTGATAGTGTGTTCCTTTTTCAGGCCTTCGCTACCACATTCAGCCCATCAGAGCTGAATTTGTCTAGTCTATTGATTCTATTCAGCATCATATATAATTCTGAATTAGATAATAATTCTCGTGTAAAATTATTAAAGAGAAAGTTCCCCTCTAGTAATGATGCATATCTTTGGCACTTGCATTTTGGTCATATTAATTCAAATAGAATTCAAAGATTGATCAAAGATGGACTCTGATGGAAATAGATGTGAACGCAGTGGAAAAAAATAAGTTTAAAATGGATCTACATCATTCGATATTGATAACATGCACAAAGTAAATTTCAACATTAAAGAACAAGTGAGCGTACCTTGAAGCAGTGAATTTCAAAACTAAAGATTGAAGCACTTAGGAATACTTTTGATCTTCACTCCAATTCCACTAACGTCCAAGAAGTGTGGACTCTTAATTGGTTACAAAGGGATAATGAAAGAGTGACTTACACTCTCATACACACCACTTTTCAATGATGTTTCTCTCACACTCATTTTTTTGTACGTTTTTCCCTTTTTTATCTAACCAATTATCTAATTGGGCCGGCCTTTTGGACTTTTCCAATTGGGCTTATGTGTGTGGCTTGGAGTGGGACCAAAAGGGACTAATAAGACACTAGCTCCGATGGGCCTTGGGCTTTTCTGTCAACTCTTGATAAGTCCAAAGTTACCATTAACTATATTTAATACCACTATATAAATATAGTTGCACTCTAGGCCTTACCTATAATTATATCCCATGACTTTATTATACTTGTAACCCCTTCATAAAATATTCGTAGTAATACAAAGTCATTAATGTAGACTGCAACTTTGTAAATTACTACATCTTAATCCTTGAGTACCCGGTTTAATCCTTTAATGTTATTCATTATATATTTATGAAATCCAATTCCATAAATATATACTTTAGTCTTACTAAAGTGGTTAGGCCTAACTCTCTGAATAACAAACTCATTAAACTTATCTCAAGGGAATACTTTATATCTCCATTAAGAGACTATGAATTCCATCTTGAGAATACATGTTCCATCAATACTAAATGTGGCTGCCCAACATACTGAGGTTTTAACCATAACTATAGATCTCACTCTTGATATATCAAAGCAACCTACACCTTATGATCAGGTCCATTATTCTCTCAAGGTTAAGAGTTCATGCAAATACAAGTCGTGAGATTTATTATTCATATGATAGTCATTAGAAAAATAATAAATCTCACAACGGTCCAGCTCAATATGTCTTAATTCTTAAAACATATTAACACATCAACCAGAAGTCTCCACTTCCATGATCAAGACAAATCATTGTGATTGATATGTTATAGTCTTCTCAGATGAAATGCCCAATTTCATCACCGAGTACGAACTATAATTCTGAGTTTACAAAGGACTTGTGATTTATATCTTCTGTGACTTTTTACATAAATCACATACTATGCATCTCATGGACTAAATGATAATGTCTTAATATTCATGTTACCATTATTTCAGATAAAAATAAAACAAATTCATTAAACACAATATTAAGTCATACATAATGTCATACATAATGTTAAACTTGATATCATACATCGCATCATACAATAGGATTTAAGGGCACTAATCCTAACAATCTCCCACTTGCCCTAAAGACTATTGTGCACTAATCTAACTCCCATTCTCTCCAAATGTGACTCAAAAGTACTTTGAGGCAAAGCTTTAGTAAATGAATCTGTTAGATTATTTGCACTTTCAATCTTTGCTACCACCACATCTCCACGAACAACAATATCTCGAATGATATGGTACTTCCTCTCAATGTGCTTTCCTTTCTTATGATTCCTTGGATCTTTAGATTGTGCAACTGCTCCACTATTGTCATAAAACAATGTAATTGGAACTTGCTCCATTATCATTACACCAAGGTCAGAAAGGAATTTCTTGAGCCATACAGCTTCCTTTGCTGCTTCACAAGCAACAACATATTCTGATTCCATGGTAGAGTCTGCAGTACAAGATTGCTTAATACTCCGCCAACTTATGGCTCCACCTCCCAAGGTGAAAACACATCCTGATGTGGATTTTCTGAAATCTAGATCAGATTGAAAGTCTGAATCTGTATAGCCAATAGGTATCAAATCCTCACTTTGGTAAACAAGCATATAATCTCTTGTTCTCTGTAGATACTTGAGAATATGCTTTACAGCTTGCCAATGTTTTGGCCTTGGATTTGATTGATATCGACTGACCATGCCAACTAAATAACAGATATCTGGTCTAGTACAAAGCATGGCATACATGAGACTTCCCACTGCAGAAGCATAAGGATTGTCTCATCATATTTTCTTCCTCTTGAGTCTTAGGCCTTTGGTCATCAGACAGAGGAACTCCATGTCTGAAAGGAAGTAATCCTTTCTTGGAGTTATCCTTTCTTGGAGTTTTGCATGCTAAATCGTTCTAGAACCTTATCTATGTATCCAGCTTGTGATAAGCCTAACATCTTATTCTTGCGATCTCACCAAAGCTTGATCCCTAAAATAAAGTTAGCCTCACCCAAGTCCTTCATATCAAATTGACTTGACAACCAAACCTTTACTGATGACATTACCCCTACACCATTTCCAATGAGTAGAATATCATCAACATAAAGCACTAGGAACATTACTACTTTATCACAATGTCTTTTGTACAAACATGGATCATCAAGATTTTGCTCAAAACTAAATGACTTGATTGCTTGATCAAATCTAATGTTCCATGACCTAGATGCTTGCTTAAGTCCATAAATAGACCTTTTTAACTTGCATACCATATGCTCTTGGTTCTTAGCTATGAAACCTTTCGATTGCATCATATAGATTTCTTCTTCAAGATTGCCATTGAGAAATGCAGTCTTGACATCCATTTGCCAAATCTCATAATCATAATGAGCAGCAATAGATAAGAGAATTCTGATAGATTTAAGCATTGCTACTGGAGAAAAGGTTTCATCATAATCAATACCTTCTTTTTGTGTATACCCTTTCGCCACTAGCCTTGCTTTAAAGGTTTCAACCTTTCCATCTATCCCTCTCTTCCTCTTGTAAACCCATTTGCAACCAACAGGTTTAATGCCGTTAGGCACCTCTACAAGATCCCAAACTTGATTGGAATACATGGAATCTAATTCAGATTTCATAGCTTGGACCTAATGATGTGCATCTATATCATTCATTGCCTTTTCATAGGTGTAGGGGTCCAATTCAGCCTCTTCAGAGATAGCTTCATAAGTTTCTCCTAAACCTATGAATCTTATAGGAGGCCGAACAATTCTCCCACTACGACGAGGCACCTGAGTACTAGACATATAATGAGTAGTATCTTGTGGTGTATCTAATATAGCCACACCATCCCTAGTTTCATCCATTGGTTGTTCATTTACAGGTTCATTCATTTCAACCAACACAGCTCTACTTCTAGGAGTAAAATTATTCATATAGTCATTTTCCAAGAATTTAGCATTTGTACTAACAATAACTTTGTTATCTTTATGACCATAGAATAAATAACCCCTAGTTTCTTTTGGATAACCCACAAGCAAACACACTTCTGATTTTGGTTCCAATTTATCGGGCTTCCCTTTTAACACATGTGCAGGACAACCCCAAATGTGGAGATATTTCATACTAGGCTTACGCCCACTCCACAATTCCATGGGTGTTTTGGGAACAAATTTTGATGGGACTAAATTCAAAAGATGTATTGCTGTATTTAAGGCATAACCCCAAAAAGAAATCGGTAAAGTTGAGTAACTCATCATGGACCGAACCATTTTTAAAAGAGTCCTATTCCTTCTTTTTGCTACACCATTCTGTTGAGGAGTTCCAGGTGCAGCCAATTGGGATACAATCCCATTTTGAGTTAAGTAATCCGTGAAAACCCCAAGAAGGTATTCACCACCACGATCAGATCGAATGGCTTTTATGCGTTTACCCAATTGATTCTTTACTTCAGCCCTAAACTCTTTGAACTTTTCAAAGGCTTCGGACTTCCGTCTCATTAGGTACACATAACTATACCTAGAGTAATCATTGGTAAAAGTGATGAAATACTCATAACCTCCTTTTGCTTGGATTGACATAGGACCACATACATCAGAATGCACTAGCTCTAGCAAATCTTGAGCTCTTCTACCATTTGCTTTAAAAGATTGTTTGGTCATTTTACCTTCCAAACAAGATTCACAAACTGGAAATTCATCAAAGTTCATGGGCTCTAAGAGTCCATCTTTGATCAGTCTATGAATCCTATTTGAATTAATATGACCCAAACGCAAATACCAAAGATATGCATCACTAGTAGAAGGAAACTTTCTCTTTAATGATTTTACATGTGAGTTATTATCTAATTCAGAATTATATAATTCATGCTTATCAGGAGTTAAGATATAAAGACCATCCACAATATTGCCAGAACAGATAAACACTTTATCCTTCTTTATTACAACCTTGTCTTTCAGGATAACACAATATCCATGTTTACCTAAGTAAGTAGCTGAAATTAAATTCCTACGAACATTAGGTACATACAAACAGTCTTTTAATATTAGAACTCTAGATTCAAAACATAAATTACAAACACCAACAGCTACAACTGGAATCTTGCTCCCATCAGCCAAAGTAAGAAACAACTCCCCTTCTTTAAGCTTTCTGGTCTCTTGGAACCCCTGCAAGGAATTGCAGATATGATTAGTACAACCTGAATCCACACACCAGGAATCCGTGGGATTCTGTACCAAACATATTTCAAGAAGGAATGTATTAATTATACCTTTGTTCTTGGCAGCCTTGAATATTGGACAATTTCTCTTCCAATGCCCTTTCTCACCACAATGGAAACACTTTCCTTTGATCTTCTTTCCTTTATCAGCAACCCCTAAGGCAATTTGTTTACCCTCTTGCTTGGTGAAGTCCTTCTTCTTCTTCTTCTTACCCTTGCCTTTTGGCTTAGGTTGAGAAGTAGAAGCTTCACCAACATTGGCTTCAACATTGGAAGTGCCAAGAATGCCTTCTGCCACTACCAATTCATTCATTAATTCAGACAAAGTATAAATCTTTTTGTTCATATAATAGTTAAGTTTGAATTCCTTGAATAATTCTGGTAGCGACTGGAGTATCATATCCACTTGGGATTCTCCATCAATATCGGCATCTAAAACTTCCAATGTATTCAGATTAGAGATCATTGTTAGACAATGCTCCCTCACTGAAGTACCTTTAGCCATTCTGGTATTATAAATTTGCCTCATGGTCTCTTGCCTTGCAGAACGGCCTTGCTCACCAAACATCTCCTTCAGACTTAGCATAATGTCTAAAGCTAATTCTACATCCTGCATTTGATGCTGTAGAACATTTGAAATAGATGCTAGAATATAGCACTTGGCCATCTCATTAGATTTTTGCCAACGATCATATCGTTGTTTTTCCTCAATAGGAGCATCTAATGAAGGAAAGGTTGGACATGGTTTAGTAAGAACATACTTATGCTCTTCAGCAGTAAGAACTATATCCAAATTTCTTTTCTAGTCAACATAGTTGAATCCAGTCAGTTTGTTTTGATTAAGAATAGTTACAAGTGGGCTAAATGATGCCATATTCAAATCTGAAAAGAATAAACATGAATATAATCAATAAATTGGACATTATCTATTTAGCATATAAACATATAGTATGGAACCTTAATAAAACCATAATATAATATATGCAACGACAACCCAATCCCACAATTAATATTCCTTCGAAGCCAGGTCATACCAATCACTATGATTAGGCGAGAAACATTCTCATTATCAATGCTATCATGGTAACTCTTACCAAACAAAAATAATTTGTCGTTTTCCCTTCAGCCTCTAAGTAATAATGAAATAGCTCCAAAGGGAGGTTAACATTACACTTAGTCTAGTGTATACCATTGCCTAGAATCAATGTGAATCACTAAGTAACTCCACGGAAGCGTGGTCGTTCTCAATGATAAAACACATTTCATCTATCTTTAAGAAGTTTAACTTGTAGTACCATGAATCAAACACCCTTCGAAGGGAGCAAGGCATATACGCCAAGGCGAAGTGCTTAATCACACTACTTTGAACCGATAATGGAGGCCGTGAGATGTAACCCTTGTATCTCTCTCCCACTAGATGTTTTATATAAAAGGTTTTTAATTATAAAGTATGCATAATATAATTACACATAGTCTTAGCACTTTTACATGTGAAAACACTTAGAAAAATTTCTAATTTTATTTCTTTCGATCGATCGAATGTGCCTCTCGATTGATCGAAAAAATTAAAAAATTCGAACTTGACCTTCTGACTTGTTCGATTGATACTCGATTGACTTTCGATCGATCAAAAAAATAGATTCGATCGATCAACCAGCAATCGAAAATCAATCTATTTAAAAAGTCTGATCACTGTCTCACTCGATCGATCGAAAGTGATTTTCGATCGGTCGAAAATCGCGAAACTCAAATTTCCAAAAATTTTCTAAGGCAGTTTTCTTCGTGTTTTCATGAACAAACAACTTTCAAACGAACATGATGGTCAGAGAATGATATCAAAACTGAAATTCATTTATGCTAAAGTCTTAGAGATCAATTTAACATACTTAAATTCAAATTTAATCAATATCATAACATCAATTTCAGTTTTTTATCAAATCATAGTTTCATCAACCATGCAGAAAATTAAATACATAATCTTCAAACAACATGAAACTATAAATTCTAATTCCAAAATTCACAAAACATGTTATACAATTCGAAATTGATGACCGCTCTGATACCATTTGATGGAAATAGATGTGAACACAGCGGAAAAAAAATAAGTTTAAAACGGATTTACATCATTCGATATTGATAACATGCACAAAGTAAATTTCAGAATTAGAGAACAAGTGAGCATACCTTGAAGCAGTGAATTTCAAAACTGAAGATTGAAGCACTTAGTAATACTTTTGATCTTCATTCCAATTCCACTAACGCCCAAGAAGTGTGGACTCTCAATTGGTTACAAAGGGATAATCAAAGAGTGACTTACACTCTCATACACACCACTTTTCAATGATGTTTTTCTCACACTCATTTTTCTGTACGTTTTTCCCTTTTTTATCTAACCAATTATCTAATTGGGTTGGCCTTTTAGGCCTTTCTAATTGGGCTTAAGTGTGTGGCTTGGAGTGGGACCAAAAGGGACCAATAAGACACTAGCTCCAATGGGCCTTAGGCTTTTCTGTCAACTCTTGACAAGTCCAAAGTTACCATTAACTATATTTAATACCACTATATAAATATAGTTGCACTCTAGGCCTTACCTATAATTATATCCCATGACTTCATTATACATGTAACCCCTTCATAAAATATTCGTAGTAATACAAAGTCATTAATGTAGACTGCTACTTTGTAAATTGCTACATCTTAATCCTTAAGTACCCGGTTTAATCCTTTAATGTTATTCATTATATATTTATAAAATCCAATTCCATAAATATATACTTTAGTCTTACTAAAGTGGTTATGCCTAACTCTCTGAATAAGAAACTCATTAAACTTATCTCAAGGGAATACTTTATATCTCCGTTAAGAGACTATGAATTCCATCTTGAGAATACATGTTCCATCAACACTAAATGTGGTTGCCCAACATACTGAGGTTTTGACCATAACTATAGATCTCACTCCTGATATATCAAAGCAACCTACACCTTATGATCAGGTCCATTATTCTCTTAGGATTAAGAGTTCATCCAAATACAAGTCATGAGATTTATTATTCATATGACAGTCATTAGAAAAATAATAAATCTCATAACGGTCCAATTCAATATGTCTTAACTCTTAAAACATATTAACACATCAACCAGAAGTCTCCACTTCCATGATCAAGACAAATCATTGTGATTGATATGTTATAGTCTTTGCAGATGAAATGCTTAATTTCATCACCGACTACGAACTATAATTCTGAGTTTACAAAGAACTTATGATTTATATCTTCTGTGACTTTTCACATAAATCACATACTATGCATCTCATGGACCAAATGATAAGGTCCTAATATTCATGTTACCATTATTTCAGATAATAATAAAACAAATTCATTAAACACAATATTAAGTCATACATAATGTCATACACAATGTCAAACTTAATATCATGCATAGCATCATACAATAGGATTTAAGGGCACTAATCCTAACAGACTCTTAGAGTCATTGGACTTTAATGATTTTCCAGTTTGAGAATCTTGTTTGGAGGGCAAAATGACCAAAAGATCTTTTAATGCAAAAGGTAGATGAGCCCAAAAGTTTCTTGAGTTAGTTCATACGGATGTATGTGGTCTTATGTCAACCTAAGCAAAAGGAGGTTATGAGTACTTCATCACTTTTACGGATGATTACTCAAGATATGGTTATGTGTACCTAATGAGACAGAAGTCTGAAGCCTTTGAAATGTTCAAAGGGTTTAGGGCTGAAGTTGAGAATCAATTGGGTAAACGCATAAAGGCCATTCGATTTGATTGAGGTGGCGAATAGCTTCTTAGGAATTTCAAGGATTACTTAACTCAAAATGGGGTTGTATCCTAATTGACTGCACCTGGAACTCCTTAACAAAATGGTGTAGTAGAGAGAAGGAACAACACTCTTTTAGAAATGGTTAGGTCCATGATGAGTTATTCAACTTTACCAATTTCCTTTTGGGGATATGCACTAAAAACTGCAATGCATATTTTAAATTTAGTTCCATTAAAATCAGTTGCCAACACACCTAAGGAATTGTGGAGTGGGCGTAAGCCTAGTATGAAATACCTCCACATTTGGGGATGTTCAGCACATGTGTTGAAAGGGAAGTATGATAAGTTGGAAGCAAAATATATATATATATATATTTAGAGTATTCAAAGGAAACTAAGGGTTATTTATTCTATAATCATAAAGATAACAAAGTGTTTGTTAGCACCAATGCCAAATTTTTGGAAGATGATTATGTGAATAATTTTAATCCTAGAAGTAAAGTTGTCTTGGCTGAAATAGATGAACTTGTAATTGAACAACCAATGGATGAAACTAGTGATGATGTGGCTGTATTAGATACACCACAAAATTCTACTCATGAGACGACTAGTACATAGGTGCCTCATCGTAATGGGAGAATTGTTCAACCATTTGTAAGATTTATAAGTCTGGGAGAAACTTATGAAACTATCTCAGAAGAGGCTGAATCTAATCCTTACACTTATGAAGAGGCAATGAATGATATAGATGCACATCATTGGGTTAAAGCTATGAAATCTGAATTGGATTCTTGTATTCCAATTAAGTTTGGGATCTTGTAAAGATGTCTAACAGCATTAAACTAATTGGTTGTAAATGGGTTTACAAGAGGAAGAGAGGGATAGATGGTGTTGAGGACTCTTTTTTCGCCCCACATGGCATTACTTCATTGGCAACTCACACCACATCAACATATTATTCATTTTTTGGGTAAATCTCTTTAATACCCAAAATAAGCTTATATCTCAGGATTGGGCTCACATTGCCCACAAGATCCTTACTTCAAGAGCCGGATTCATGGTCTACAATTCCTTTTCATCAATTGGGATCATAACCTTGTGACATCATCAACATCAACATATAGATCGGGCTCAAGCAATGAATCAAAACTCATGGCCCATATAACCTCTCTTACACTCATGGGAAGTAGCTTCTTCAACAAAAGCCCATATTTACATAAAATGACAACAAAACCCAACGTACGTCATCTCATCTTCGGCTTATTTTCTAAGCTCATAAGTTTCTTTGGGAAAAATTTGGAAGTTGTGGTTTAGAGGGCCAAGAGATATGTTTAGTAAAGCTCCAGCAGTTTAAAGTTGATAAAAGAAACATGTTGTTTGGCGTGTCTTCTCCAACTCCCTAAACTCTAACGAGTTCGTGTGTAGCGGGTAACATATGGTAAGCATCTCTTATCACATAACACTTAAGATGATAAAATTTCCTATAGCTCTTTTCCTAAAACTTGATATTCATCATATGACAAATACTCAATATCTCCAGCCATCTAAATGCTAAGAAAATAAATATTTATTTAACCTCAAGCTGCTCCTATACAAATTTAGAAACTTCATTATATTATTGTATATAAACTACATTACTACTTTCAGCTAAAAATCCAACTCAAACACATGGCCTAATCTGATTGGCTATTTTTAATCTCCAAATACATAAAATATTCATGATATCTCTAATATCCAACTGCTGTCTGCCACAATTAGACCAAATATTTCTTCTGCCTAGAGCAGAGCATTAAATGCTCTTCTTGCTTACCAAGATTAAGTCATAACACAATGAGACCTTAACAAGATCTCTAAAGCTTCATTAACTTTCAACCAATTCTTCTATTACTTACTAAAAACATGTTGTAATAGAACCTTGGACCAAAAACACAAACACCCAAAAAAGGAAACATTTCTAGTGGAACTCCAGCAGTGTGTTCAGCACTTGACACCTGGCTGGAAGTGACATCATCAGCCTTTTAATGCTCAAATCCCATAACCCTAACATTTGACCTCATCTGCTTCTGCTCTAAGCAACAACTGTCTTATGATAACTGTCACAGTCTCATGATAGCTGTCATAGCTTTTCCTGACAGCGGGGACAATTTTTTTAGAACAAATGTAATAGCTGACCGACCAGTCTTGAAATTACTAATTTTTCCACACTTGGCTAAAACCAATCCAACTAAAGTAACTATCTTTTTCTTTCTAAAATACTTTCCTTTTCTGCTACTCTTCCCTAGCAGTTTTTACCTAAAATAACAAGAATACCTTAAAGTTAAGCATGCCATTTTTGTCCAAATCCTAGGATGGATTCTCTAAAAATTTATTGCTAATTGGGACAGATTTTGGCTGAGATTCTTTACTAAAATACCCCCTTAAGCTCAGCTATATATAGAACCCTTCACCAACACCTCAAGAGGCCACTAATAGAGAAGAACTCTCTCATAAACTTCTCTCTCCCTCTAATTATCTTCTTAAGCTCTTAATGAAGTTCTGAGCTTTGGAGTTTTGAGTTTCTAAATTAGGAACTAAACTCTTCAGCCCTTAGCTCATAAATGCCTTCATAAGCCCTCATCCATCCTCTAGAAAAAAACCCCAGCAACATTACTAAACACACTACAACACCATTACTCTTCTTATACTCATTTTCTCACTCTCCATGTTCAGAAAATACATCTATCTTACTGCTCCTATCTTCAAATACCTAAACACATCTCCATACTCTTCTCTTACAAAATCATTCCTCTTGGAAAGCAATTTCTACAACTTTTCCAGTAGTTATATTCTCATATTTTTACTATCTTTAACCTCCATACCTCTCATACTTCCATATATCATGCATATTACAAATATTACATCCCACAAAACATCTAAATATTTTACCATCTCCACACTTCTCAAGAGATATTAAACACTCATACTAAAAGCCCTTCTCATGGAAGGCATTAACTCCTTACTAAAGCCCCTCTCCCAGAAGGCACCAAGATCTCAAATCAAAGCCCTTCTCATGGAAGGCATGAGATCTATCTTACATAAAGCCCTTCTCCTAGAAGGCACAAATCCATCTTACATAAAGCCCTTATCTTAGAAGCCACAAATACTCCATACAAAAGCCCTTCTCATGGAAGGCAACACAATTCATAACTTCACAACAACTAAGCGAGCATTGTCAAAGGAAAACTCATTTAAGTGCATAATAAGAGGGCCAAGCTTAACCAACCCTTACACACAGCTGGACATACTTTCTCTCTCCCTCCAATTGCACCCATTTTCCCCCTTCAATCTTGAAGTTATCACGACAAACTACCTCTCCACTGCTAGAGTGATTCTACTGGAATATTATCAGCTCACTGATGCTACACAGCTGGAGCTACACACTATACAAAGATAAGTGACTCTGCTTACATAGCTTAAAATTTATATCATTAAGTACATGATTACTTCACATTTAAATACATTTTGCTTTATTTTAGCTATTATTACAACTATTAATCAAATCTATTATATCAAACACATATAACATGCTTATTCAACCATTATCATGATTCTTAGACTTTGGCTTTAATGGATTTGTAGGCTTAAAAATATGTCAGTAGCCATTGGACCATGTGGCCCAATGTTGAGTTCCAAACGTAACTACCCAAACACAACACGGGCCTAGCAAGGTCACTAATCCAGTAGATAACACATGGTCGAACAACCAAAAAAGGTCCTTGAACATTTGGTGACTTCGCTAGGGAGTTGCATGTATCACCATATCATGCTTCTGAACTCTAAAATCACATATCATAAAGGAGAACTCAACTCCAAATACTCAAAATCACTTGATCTAGTAGCTCACGAAGCTAAGTCACAACAATATTTCCACATATTCAGGGATATGCTAATCCACATGTCTTTCTACCATTCAAGCAGCTCCATGGCTTGCAACAAATTTATTACGAGCTTATTAACCCCACCAAGAGAAGCACTTTCATCATTCCAGCAACAGAGAGCCACAACAGCAAAAACCCTTCTTACCCCTGGAGATCTTCGCTATTATCTCTCATTCCAGCAACAAAAGGCTTCAACGGCAGAAACCCCTCTTACTGCTAAAGCTCTTCATTATTATCTCTCATTCCAACAACAGAGGGCCTCAACAGCAGAACCCCTCTTACCACTGGAGATCTTCGCAATTATCTATTATTCCAGCCATAGAGGGTCTCTACAGCAAAAACCCTTTTGCAGTAGGAAATCTTCCCAATTATCTGTCACTCCAGTAAGAGAGGGCCTTAACAACAGTGGAAACCCCTTCTTTGGTAGGATTATTCATCATTTTCAAGTGATTTAGCAAGAGAAATCCTCATTAGCAAAAAAATCTCCTTTCGCTAGAAATATGTGCCATTATATCAAGTAAGAGAGGGTTTAATCAACAACAACACTTTTTATTGCTAGACATGTTCATCTTTCTAGCAACAAAGGGTTTCAACAACAAATTACCCTCTTTGGCACTATCTATAACTATCCAGCAGCCCAAACAGAAAGGGTCTGATCAACAACAACCCCTTTTCCTGCTGGACATGCTCATCACTCCAACAACAAAGGGGATTAGTAATAGATTACCCTTCTTTGGTTGCACTGTTCGTCATTATCCAGCAATTCAACATCAGAGGGCTTTATCAATAAACCCTTATATAGCTGGACAAATTTATTACAATCTAGCAACCCAAAAAGAAATAGTCTAATCCACAGCAACCCTTTTAATGCTGGACATGCTCATCTGTTAAGCCAAAAAGGGGCTCGGCAACAGATTACTCTTCTTTAGGTGCACTATTATCCAACAGTTCAACATCAGAAGGCCTTATCAGAACCTCACACAGCCGTTCAGATCTTCTACTATCTAGTAGCCCAAAAAGAAAGGGTCTAATCAACAGCAACCTTTTTACCACTGGACATGCTTATTTCATTAGCTACAAAGGGGCATAGCAACCAATTACCCTTCCTTTGTTGCGTTGTTCGCCATTGTCCAGAAGTTCAGCATTAGAGGGCCTTATCAGTAAACCTTCACGCAGCTGGATAGATCTATTACTATCCTGCAGCCCAAAAAGAAATGGTATAATCAACAGCAAACCTTTTATTAATAGACATGCGCATATCTCTAGCAACAAAGAGGCTCAGCAACAAATTACTCTTCTTCGGCTACACTATTATCCAGCAATTCAACATTAGAGGGCCTTATCAGCAAACCCTCATATAATTAGATAGATCTATTACTATCCACCAGTCCAAAAAGAAAGGGTCTAATCCACAGAAACCCCTTTTACTGCTAGACATGCTCATCTTTCCAGCAACAAAGTGGCTTAGCAATAGATTACAAATCTTTGGTTGCATTGTGTTCCATTGTTTAGCAGTTCAGCATTAGAGGGCCTTATCCACAAACCCTCATGCAGCTGGACCAATATATTACTATCCAGCAGCATAAAAAAAAAGGGTCTAATCAACAGAAACACTTTTACAGCTAGACATGCTCATCTCTCCAGTAACAAAGGGGATCAACAACAAATTACTCTTCTTTGGTTGCATTATTATCCAGCAGTTCAACATTAGAGGGCCTTATCAACAAACCTTCATATAGTTAGACAAGTCTATTACTATCAAGTAGTCCAAAAGGAAAGGGTCTAATCGATAGCAACCCCTTTTACCGCTGGACATGCTCATCAATCCAACAACAAAAGGGCTTAGCAACAAATTACTCTTCTTTGGCTGCACTATTATCTAGTAGTTTAACATTAGAGAGGGTCTAATCGATAGCAGCCCTTTTACCGCTGGATATGCTTATCTCTCTAGCAACAAAGGGGCTTAGCAATAGATAACCCTTCTTTGGTTGAACTTTTCACCATTATCCAATAGTTTAGGATCAGAGGGCCTTATTAGCAAACCCTCATGCAACTGCACTGATCTATTACTATCCAATAACCCAAAAAGAAAGGGTCTATTCGACAGCAACCCCTTCACACTTAGACTTGCTCATCTCTCCAGCAACAAAGGGGCTCAGCAACTGATTACTCTTCTTTGGCTGCACTATTATCTAGCAGTTCAACATTAGACGGCCTTATCAATAAACCTTCATCCAGCTGGATAGATCTATTACTATCCAGCAGCCTAAAAAGAAAGGGTCCAATTGACAGCAACCCTTTTACTACTAGACATGCTCACATCTTCGGCAATAAAGTGGCTCAACAACAGATTACTCTTCTTTGGCTACACTATTATCAAGCAATTCAATATTAGAGGGCCTTATCAGCAAACCTCTATATAGCAGGATGGATTTATTTCTATCCAGCAGTCCAAAAAAGAAAGGGTCTAATACATAGCAATCCCTTTTACTGCTGGACATGCCCATCTCTCCAGCAAAAAGGGGCTTAGCAACAGATTACAATTCTTTGGTTGCACTGTGTTCCACTATTTAGCAGTTTAGCATTAAAGGTCCTTATAAGTAAACCCTCATGCAGGTGGACAAGTCTATTATTATCCAGCAACCCAAAAAGAAAAGGTCTAATCGACAACAACCCTTTTACCGCTAGACAAGCTCATCTCTCCAGTAACAAAGGGATCAATGGCAAATTACTCTTCTTTGGCTGTACTATTATCTAACAATTCAACATTAGAGGGCCTTATCAGCAAACCCTCATACAACTGGATAGATCTATTACTATCCAGAAGTCCAAAAAGAAAGGGTTTAATCTACAGCAACCCTTTTACCGTTGGACATGCACATCTCCCCAGCAACAAAGGGGCTCAACAACAAATTACTCTTATTTGGCTACACAATTATCCAGTAGTTCAACATTAGAAGGCATTATCCGCAAACCCTCATGTAGCCTTTCAAATCTATTAATATCCAGTAGCCCAAAAAAAAAGGGTCTAGTCGACAGCAGCCCTTTTACCGCTGGATATGCTCATCTCTCTAGCGACAAAGGGTCTTAGAAACAGATTACCCTTCTTTGGTTGTACTGTTTGCCATTGTCCAGCAGTTCAACATTAGAGGACCTCATCAGCAAACGCTCTTGCAACTACATAGATCTATTACTATCCGACAGTGCAAAATGAAGGGTTTATTCGACAATAACCTATTTACAGCTAGACTTTCTCATCTTTCCAACAACAAAGGGGCTCAACAACAGATTACTCTTCTTTGGTTGCACTATTATCCAGCTGTTCAACATTAGAGGGCCATATTAACAAACCCTCATACAGTTAGACGGATCTATTACTATCCAGTAGTCCAAAAAGAATGGGTCTAACCGATAGTAACCCTTTAAATGTTGGAAATACTCATCCCTCTAGCAATAGATTACCCTTCTTTGATTACGCTATTTGCCATTTTCCTGCAGTTCAACATTAGAGGGCCTTATCAGCCAACCCTCACACAACTGTATAGATCTATTACTATCCAACAGCCCAAAAAGAATAGGTCTATTCAACAACAACCCATTTACAGCTAGACTTGCTCATCTCTCTAGCAATAAAGGGGCTCAGCAACAATTTACTCTTCTTTGGCAGTACTATTATCTAGCAATTCAACATTAGAGGGTCTTATCAGCAAACCCTCATACAGCTCGACCGATCTATTACTATCCAACAGTCCAAAAAGAAAGGGTCTAATCAACATTAACCATTTGCTCATCTCTCTAGCAAAAACAGTCTTAGCAACATATTCCACTTATTTGGTTGCGCAATTCGCCATTGTCCAACAGTTCAGCTTCAGAGGGCCTTATCAGCAAGCCCTCATTCAGCTGGACATATCTATTACCATCCAACAGCCCAAAAAGAAAAGGTCTATCCGATAACAACCTTTTACCGCTAGACTTGCTCATCTCTCCCGCAAAAAAGGTGCTCAGCAATAGATTATTGTTCTTTGGCTGCATTATTATCTAGCATTTAAATATTAGAGGGCCCCATCTGCAAACCCTCATACAGCTAGATAGATCTATTACTATCTAGCAGTCTAAAAAGAAAGGGTCTAATCAATAGCAACCCATTTTACCGATGGACATGCTCATCTCTCCAGCAACAAAGGGGCTTAACAACATATTACCCTTCTTTGGTTGCACTATTTGCCATTGTCTAGCAGTTTAGCATCAGAGAGCCTTATCAGTAAATCCTCATGCAGCTAGACAGATCTATTACTAGCCAACAGCCCAAAAAGAAAGGGTCTAATCCACAACAACCCTTTTATCGCTAGACATGCTCATCGCTTCAAAAACAAAGGCGATCAACAACAAATTACAATTCTTTGGCTGCACTATTTTCTAGCAGTTCAACATTAGAGGGCCTTATTAGTAAACCCTTATATAGCAGGAAAAATTTATTACTATCCAACAGTCCAAAAAGAAAGGGTCTAATCCACAGCAACCCTTTTACTGCTGGACATGCTTATCTCCCCAGCAAAAAAAGGGCTTAGCAACAAATTACCATTCTTTGGTTTCACTGTGTTCCTCTATTTAGCAGTTTAGCATTAAAGGGCCTTATCAGTAAACCCTCATGCAGCTGGACAGATCTATTACTATCCAGCAACCCAAAAGGTAAGGGTCTAATCCACAGCAACCCTTTTATCGCTAGACATGTTCAACACTTCAATAATAAAGGGGATCAACAACAAATTATACTTCTGTGGCTGCGTTATTTTCTAGCAATTAAACATTAGAGGGCCTTATTAGCAAACACTTATATAGCTGAACAGATCAATTACTATCTAGTAGCCCAAAAAGAAAGGGTCTAATCTACAGCAACCCTTTTACTGCTAGACACGTTAACATCTCTAGTAATAAAGTGGCTCAGCAACAGATTACGCTTCTTTGGCTGCATTATTATCAAGCAATTCAACATTAGGGGGCCTTACCAGCAAACCCTTATATAGCAGGATAGATTTATTACTATCTAGTAGTCCAAAAAGAAAGGGGCTAATCCACAGCAACCCCTTTTACTGCAGGACATGCTCATCGCTCCGGCAAAAAAGGCGCATTGCAACAGATTACCATTCTTTGGATGCACTGTGTTCCACTATTTAGCATTAAAAGGCCTTATCAGTAAACCCTCATGCAGCTAGATAGATCTATCACTATCCACCAACCTAAAAAGGAAGGGACTAATCGACAACAACCCTTTTACCGTTAGACAAGCTCATCTCTCCAACAACAAAGGGGATCAACAACAAATTACTCTTCTTTGGTTGCACTATTATCAAGCAATTCAACATTAGAGGGCCTTATCAGCAAAGCCTCATACAGCTGGATAGATCTATTACTATCCAGCAGTCCAAAAGGAAAGGGTCTTATCTAAAGCAACCCCTTTTACCGCTGGACATGCTCATCTCTCCAGCAACAAAGGGGCACAACAACAAATTACTCTTCTTTGGCTACACTATTACCAAGTAGTTCAACATTAGAAGGCCTTATCCGCAGACCCTCATGTAGCCTTTCAGATCTATTACTATCAAGTAGCCCAAAAAGAAAGGGTCTAGTCGACAGCAACCCTTTTATCGCTGGATATGCTCATCTCTCTAGTGACAAAGGGTCTTAGCAATAGATTACCCCTCTTTCGTTGTACTGTTCACCATTGTCTAGCAGTTTAGCATCAGAGGACCCAAGCAACAAACACTCTTGTGATTGCACAAATCTATTACTATCCAACAGTGCAAAAAGAAAGGGTCTATTCGACAACAACCTATTTACAGCTAGACTTTCTCATCTTTCCAGTAACAAAGGGGTTCAACAACAAATTACTCTTCTTTGGCTACATTATTATCCAATACTTAAACATCAAAATACCTTATCCGTAAACCCTCATGTACCCTTTCAGATCTATTACTATCCAGTAGCCCAAAAATAAAGGGTATAATCAACAGCAACCCGTTTTACCGCTAAACATGCTCATCTCTCCAGCAACAAAATGGCTCAACAGCAAATTACACTTCTTTGGTTGCACTATTAGCCAGTAATTCAACATTAGAAAGCCTTATCCACCAACCCTCAGGTAGCCTTTTAGATCTATTACTATCCAGTAGCCCAAAAAGAAAGGGTTTAGTCAACAACAGCCCTTTTACCGCTGGATATGCTCATCTCTCTAGCGACAAAGGGTCTTAGCAACAAATTACCCTTCTTTGGTTGTACTGTTCACCATTTTCCAGCAGTTCAGCATCAGAGGACCTCATCAGCAAACACTCTTGCAATTGCACAGATCTATTACTATCCAACAATGAAAAAAGAAAGGGTTTATTCGACAACAACCTATTCACAGCTAGACCTTCTCCTCTTTCCAGCAACAAAGGGGCTCAAAAACAAATTACTTTTCTTTGGCTGCACTATTATCCAGTAGTTCAACATCAGAAGGCCTTATCCACAAACCTTCATGTAGCCTTTCAGATCTATTACTATCCAGCAGTCCAAAAAGATAGGGTCTAATCTACAGTAGCCTCTTTTACTGCTGCACTATTATCCAGTAGTTCAACATCAGAAGGCCTTATCCGAAAACCCCTATTTAGCCTTTTAGATCTATTACTATCAAGTAGCCCAAAAAGAAAGGGTTTAGTTGAAAGCAGCCCTTTTACCACTAGATATGCTCATCTCTCTTGCGACAAAGCGTCTTAGGCACAGGTTCTCGTTCTTCAATTGCACTGTTCGCCATTATCCCGCAATTCAGCATCAAAGGACCTCATCAGCAAACACTCCTGCAACAGCACAGATCTATCACAATCCAACAGTGCATAAAGAAAGGGTTTATTTGACAACGACCTGTTTACAGCTAGACTTTCTCATCTTTCCTGCAACAAAGGGGCGCAACAACAAATTACTCTTCTTTGGCTGCACAATTATCCAGTAGTTCAACATCTGAAGGCCTTATCTCCAAACCCTCATGTAGCCTTTCAAATCTACTATCCAGTAGCCCAAAGGGAAAGGGTATAATCAACAGCAACCATTTTTACTGCTGGACATGCTCATCTCTCTAGTGACAAAGGGGATCAACAACAAATTACTCTTCTTTGGTTGCACTATTATCTAGTGGTTCAACATCAGAAGGCCTTATCCAGAAACTCCCATTTAGCCTTTCAGATCTATTACTATCAAGTAGCCCAAAAATAAAGGGTTTAGTCGACAGCAGCCCTTTTACCACTGGATATGCCCATCTCTCTAGCGACAAAGGGTCGTAGGCACAGGTTCTCGTTCTTCGGTTGTACTATTTGCCCTTGTCCAGCAATTTAGCATCAGAAGACCTCATCAGCAAACACTCTTGCAACTGCACAGATCTATTACTATCCAATAGTGCAAAAAGAAAGGGTCTATTCGACAATGACCTGTTTACCGCTAGACTTTTTCATCTTTCCTGCAACAAAAGGGCTCAACAACAAATTACTCTTCTTTGGCTGCACAATTATCCAGTAGTTCAACATCTGAAGGCCTTATCCCCAAACCCCCATGTAGCCTTTCAGATCTATTACTATCCAGTAGCCCAAAGTGAAAGGGTATAATCAACAGCAACCGCTTTTACTGCTGGACATGCTCATCTCTCCAGCGACAAAAGGGATCAACAACAAATTACTCTTCTTTGACTGCACTATTATCTAGTAGTTCAACATCAGAAGGCCTTATCCAGAAGCCCTCATTTGGCCTTTCAGATCTATTACTATCAAGTAGCCCAAAAAGAAATGGTTTAGTCGAAAATAACCCTTCTACCACTGGATATGCTTATCTCTCTAACGACAAAGGGTCTTAGGCATAGGTTCTTCTTCTTCGGTTGTACTGTTCGCCATTGTCCAGCAATTTAGCATTAGAGGACCTCATCAGTAAACACTCTTGTAACTGCACAGATCTATTACTATCCAGCAATGCAAAAAGAAAGGGTCTATTCGACAACGACCTGTTTACAGCTAGACTTTCTCATCTTTCCCGCAACAAAGGGCCTCAACAATAAATTACACTTCTTTGGTTGCACAATTATCTAGTAGTTCAACATCTGAAGGCCTTATCGCCAAACCCTCATGTAGCCTTTTAGATCTATTACTATCCAGTACCCCAAAGTGAAAGGGTATAATCAACAGCAACCCCTTTTACCGCTGGACATGCTCATCTCTCCAGCGACAAAGGGGATCAACAACAAATTACTTTTCTTTGCTATACTATTTTCTAGTAGTTCAACATTAGAAGGCCTAATCCGCAAATCCTCATGTAGCCTTTCAGATGTACTACAATCCAGTAGCCCAAAAAGAATGGGTCTAGTCGGCAGCAGCCTTTTTACCACTGGATATACTCATCTCTTTAGCGACAAAGGGTCTTAGCAACAAATTACACTTCTTTGGCTGCACTATTATCCAATAGTTCACCATCAGAAGGCCTTATCCGCAAAAACTCATATAGGCTTTCAGATCTGTGACTACCCAGTAGCCCAAAAAGAAAGCGTCTAATCAACAGCAATCCCTTTTACTGCTGGACATGCTCATCTCTCCAGCAACAAAGGGGCTCAAAAACAAATTACTCTTCTTTGGCTCCACTGTTGTCCAAGAGTTCAACATCAGAAGGCCTTATCCACAAGCCCTCAGGTAGCCTTTCAGATCTATTACTATCCAGTAGCCAAAAAAGAGACGGTCCAGTCGACAGTAGCCCTTTTACCGCTGGATATGCTTATCTCTCTAGCGACAAAGGGTCTTAGCAACAGATTACCCTTCTTTGGTTGTACTATTCACCATTGTCCAGTAGTTTAGCATCAAAGGACCTTATCAGCAAACACTGTTGCAACTGCACAGATCTATTACTATCCAACAGTGCAAAAAGGAAGGGTCTATTCGACAACAACCTATTTACAGCGAGACTTTCTCATCCTTCAAGCAACAAAGGGGCACAACAACAAATTACTCTACTTAAGGCTTTATCTACAAACCCTCATGTATCCATTCAGATTTATTATTATCCAATAGACCAAAAAGAATAGGTCTAATCAACAGCAACCCCTTTTACCGCTGGACATGCTCATCTCTCCCGTAGCAAAGGGACCCAACAACAAATTACTCTTTTTTGGCTACATTATTTTCCAATAGTTCAACATTAGAAGGCCGTATCCGCAAACCCTCGTGTAGCCTTTCAGATCTATTACTATCCAGTGGCCTAAAAAGAAAGGGTCTAGTCGACAGTAGCCCTTTTACAGTTGGATATGCGTATCTGTATAGCAACAAAGGCTCTTAGCAACAGATTACCCTTCTTTGTTTGTACTGTTCACCATTGTCCAGCAGTTTAGCATCAGAGGTCCTTATCAACAAACACTCTTACAACTGCACAGATCTACCACTATCCAACAGTGCAAAAAGAAAGGGTCTATTCAACAACAACCAATTTACAGCTAGACTTTCTCAACAACAAATTATTCTTCTTTGGCTACACTATTATCCAGTAGTTCAACATCAGAAGGCTTTATCCACAAACCCTCATGCAGCCTTTCAGATCTATTACTATCCAGCAGTAAAAAAAGAAAGGGTCTAATCTACAGAAACCTCTTTTACCTCTGCACTCTTATACAGTAGTTCAACATCAGAAGGCCCTATCCGAAAACCCCCATTTAGCCTTTCAGATCTATTACTATGAAGTGGCCCAAAAAGAAGGGGTCTAGAAAGCCCTTTTACCACAGGATATGCTCGTCTCTCTAGCGATAACGGGTTTTAGCAGCAGGTTCTCCTTCTTTAGTTGTACTGTTTGCCATTTTCCAGCACTTCAGCATCAGAGGACCTCATCAGTAAACACTCTTGCAATAGCACAGATCTATTACTATCCAACGGTGCAGAAAAAAGGGTCTATTCGACAACAACCTATTTACAGCTAGACTTTCTCATCTTTCCAACGACAAAAGGGATCAACAACAAATTACTCTTCTTTGGCTACACTATTATCCAGTAGTTCAACATCAGAAGGCCATATCCACAAACCCTCATGTAACCTTACAGATCTACTACTATCAAGTAGCCCAAAAAGAAACGGTCTTGTCGACAGTGGCCCTTTTACCACTGGATATGCTCATATCTCTCTAGCGACAAAGGGTTTTAGCCACAGGTTCTCATTATTTTGTTGTACTATTCGCCATTGTCCAACAACTCAGCATCAGAGGACTGCATCAGCAAACACTCTTGCAACTGCATAGATCTATTACTATCTAACAGTGCAAAAAGAAAGGGTCAATAAGACAATGACCTGTTACAGCTAGATTTTCTCATCTTTCTTGCAACAAAGGGGCTCAACAAGAAATTACTCTTCTTTCGCTGCACAATTATCCAGTAGTTCAACATCTGAAGGCCTTATCCCCAAACCCTTATGTAGACTTTCAGATCTATTACTATCAAGTAGCCTAAAGTGAAAGGTTGTAATCAACAGCAATCCCTTTTACTGCTGGACGTGCTCATCTCTCCAGCGACAAAGGGGATTAACAATAAATTACTCTTCGTTGGCTGCACTATTATCCATTAGTTCAACATCAGAAGGCCTAATCTGCAAACCCTTATGTAACCTTTCAGATATATTACAATCCAGTAGCCCAAAAAGAAAGGGTCTAGTTGACAACAACCCTTTTACCTCTGGATATGCTCATCTCTCTAACGACAAAGGGTCTTAGCAACAAATTTCTCTTCTTTGGCTGTACTATTATCCAGTAGTTCAGCATCAAAAGGCCTTATCCGCAAACGCTCATATAGCCTTCAGATCTATTACTATCTAGTAGCGCAAAAAGAAAGCGTCTAATCAACAGCAACCCCTTTTACTGCTGGACATGCTCATCTCTTTAGCAACAAAGGGGCTCAAAAACAAATTACTCCTTTTTGACTGCACTGTTATCTCGAAGTTCAACATCAAAGGGCCTTATCTGCAGGCCCTCAGGTAGATTTTCAGATCTATTACTATCCAGTAGCCCAAAAAGAAATGGTCTAGTCGACAGTAGCCCTTTGACCACTGGATATGCTTATCTCTCAAGCGACAAAGGGTCTTAGAACATATTACCCTTCTTTGGTCGTATTGTTCGCCATTGTCCAGTAGTTTAGCATTAGAGGACCTCATCAGCAAACACTCTTACAACTGCACAAATCTATTACTATCCAACAGTGCAAAAAGGAAGGGTCTATTCAACAACAACCTATTTACAGCGAGTCTTTCTCATCTCTCTAGCGACAAAGGGTCTTAGCAACAAATTACTCTTCTTTGGCTGCACTATTATCCAGTAGTTGAATATCAGAAGGCCTTATCCGCAAACCCTCATGTGGCCTTTTAGATTTATTACTATCCAATAGGCCAAAAAGAAAGGGTCTAATCAACAGCAACCCCTTTTACCGCTGGACATGCTCATCTCTCCAGCAACAAAGGGGCTCAACAACAAATTAATCTTCTTCAATGGCACTATTATCCCGTAGTTCAACATCAGAAGGTCGTATCCGCAAAACCCCGTGTAGCCTTTCAGATCTATAGCTATCCAGTGGCCCAAAAAGAAAGGGTCTAGTCGACAGCAACCCTTTTACCGTTGGATATGCGCATCTCTCTACTGACAAAGGGTCTTAGCAATAGATTACCCTTCTTTGGTTGTACTGTTCGCCATTGTGCAGCAGTTCAGCATCCGAGGACCTCATCAGCAAACACTCTTGCAACTGCACAGATCTATTACTATCCAACAGTGCAACCTATTCGACAACCTATTTACAGCGAGACTTTCTCATCTTTCCTGCAACAAAGGGGCTCAACAACAAATTACTCTTCTTTGGCTGTACTATTATCGAGTAGTTCAACATTAGAGGGCCTTATCCATAAACCCTCATGTAGCCTTTCAAATTAATTACTATCCAGCAGTCCAAAAAGAAAGGGTCTATTCTGCAAAACCCCTTTTACCATTGGACATGTTTATCTCTCCAATGACAAAGGGGCTCAACAACAAATTACTCTTATTTGGCTACATTATTATCCAGTAGCTCAACATGAAAAAGCCGTATCCAAAAACCCTCATGTAGCCTTTCAGATTTATTACTATCTAGTGGCCCAAAAAGAAAGGGCCAAGTCAACAGCAGCCCCTTTACCGCTGGATATTCTCATCTCTCTAGCGACAAAGGGTCTTAGCAACAAATTACTCTTCTTTGGCTGCACTATTATCCAATAGTTCAACATTAGAAGGCCTTATCCGCAACTGCACATATAGCCTTTCAGATTTATTACCATCCAGCAGCCTAAAAAGAAAGCATCAAATCGACAGCAACCCCTTTTACTGTTGGACATACTCATCTCTCCAGCAACAACAACAAATTACTCTACTTTAGCTTTATTGTTATCCAGTAGTTTAACACCAGATGGCCTTATCCGCAAACCCTCATGTAACCTTTCAGATCTATTACTGTCCAGTAGCCCAAAAAGAAACGGTCTAGTTAACAGTAGCCCTTTTACTGCTGGATATGCTCCTCTCTCCAGCGACAAAGGGTCTTAGCAACAGATTACCCTTCTTTGGTTGTATTGTCTGCCATTGTCCTTCAGTTTAGCATCAGAGGACCTCGTCAGCAAACACTCTTGCAACTGCATAGATCTATTACTATCCAACAATGCAAAAAGAAAGGGTCTATTCGACAACAACCTATTTACAGCTAGACTTTCTCATCTTTCCAGCAACAAAGGTGCTTAAGAACAAATTACTCTTCTTCGGCTGCACTATAATCCCGTTGTTCAACATCAGAAGGCCTTATCCGCAGACCCTCATGTAGCCTTTTGAATCTATTACTATCCAGTAGCCCAAACAGAAAGGGTCTAATCAACAGCAACCCCTTTTACCGCTGGACATGCTCATCTCTCCAGCAACAAAGGGGCTCAACAACAAATTACTCTTCTTCAACTGCACTATTCTCTAGTTGTTCAACATCAGAAGGCCTTATCCGCAAACCCTCTTGTAGCCTTTCGAATCTATTACTATCCAGTAGCCCAAAAAGAAAGGGTCTAATCAACAGTAACCCCTTTTACCGCCGGACATGCTCATCTCTCCAGCAACAAAGGGGCTCAACAACAAAGTATTCTTCTTCGGCTACACTATTATCCAGTTGTTCAACATCATAAGGCCTCATCCGCAAACCCTCATGTAGCCTTTCTGATCTATTACTATCCAGTAGCCCAAAAAGGAATGGTCTAGTTGACAACAGCCCTTTTACCGCTGGATATGCTCATCTCTCTAGCGACAAAGGGTCTTAGCAATAGATTACACCTCTTTGGTTGTATTGTTCACCATTTTCCAGTAGTTTAGCATCAGAGAACCTCATTAGCAAACACTCTTACAACTGCACATATCTATTACTATCCAACAGTGCAAAAAGAAAAGGACTATTCGACAACAACTTATTTACAGCTAGACTTTCTCATCTTTCCAGCAACAAAGGGGCTCAAAAACAAATTACTCTTCTTTGGCTGCACTATTATCCAGTAGTTCAACATCAGAAGGCCTTATCCACAAACCCTCATGTAGCCTTTCAGATCTATTGCTATCCAGCAGTCCGAAAAGAAAAGGTCTAATCTACAGCAATCCATTTCACCACTAGACATGCTCATCTCTCCAGCAACAAAGGGCCTCAACAACAAATTACTCTTCTTTCGCTACACTATTATCTAGTAGTTCAACATCAGAAGGCCTTACCCGCAAACCCTTATGTAGCCTTTTAGATCTATTACTTTGAAGTAGCCCAAAAAGAAAGGGTCTAGTTGACAGTCGGCCTTTTACCATGGGATATGCTCATCTCTCTAGCGACAAAGGCTCTTAGCAATAGATTGTGGTTGTACTGTTCGCCATTGTCCACCAGTTCAGCATCAGAGGACCTCATCAGCAAACACGCTTGTAACTGCGCAGATCTATTACTATCCAAAAGTGCAAAAAGAAAGGGTCTATTTGATAACAACCTATTTACAGCTAGACTTTCTCATCTTTCTAGCAACAAAGGGGCTCAACAACAAATTACTCTTCTTTGGTTGCACTATTATCCAGTAGTTCAACATCAGAAGGCCTTATCCGCAAACCCTCATGTAGCCTTTCAGATCTATTACTATCTAGTAGCCCAAAACGAAAGGGTCTAATCAACAGCAACCCCTTTTACCACTGGACCTGCTCATCTCTCCAGCAACAAAAAGGCTCAGCAACAAATTACTCTTCTTTGGCTGCACTATTATCCAGTAGTTCAACATCAGAAGGCCTTATCTTCAAACCCTCATATAGCCTTTCAGATCTATTGCTATCCATTATCCCAAAAAGAATGGGTCTAGTCGACAGCAGCCCTTTTACCACTGGATATGCTCATCTCTCTAGCGACAAAGAGTCTTTGCAACAGATTACTCTTCTTTGGCTGTACTATTATGTAGTAATTCAACATTAGAGGGTCTTATTAGCAAACCTTCATACAGCTCAGCTGATCTATTACTATCTAGCAGTCCAAAAAGAAAGGGACTAATCAACATTAACCATTTTAATGCTGGACATGCTTATCTCTCTAGCAATAAACAGTCTTAGCAATAGATTTCGCTTCTTTGGTTGAGCAATTCACCATTATCCAGCATTTCAGCTTCAGTGGGCCTTATCAGCAAACCCTAATGCAGCTGGACAGATTTATTACTATCTAGCAGCCTAAAAAGAAAAGATCTATCTGACAAAAACCCTTTTATGGCTAGACTTGCTCATCTCTCCCGAAAAAAAGGGGCTCAGCAACAGATTACTGTTCTTTGGCTGCATTATTATCCAGCATTAAATATTAAAGGGACCCATTTGTAAACCCTCATACAGTTCAACAGCAACCCCTTTTACTAATGGACATGCTCATCTTTCCAGCAACAAAGGTCTTAGCAACATATTACCCTTCTTTGATTGCACTATTTGCCATTGTCCAGCAGTTCGGCATCAGAGGGCCTTATCAGCAACCCTCATGTTGCTAGACAGATCTATTAGTAGCCAGCAGCCCAAAAAGAAAG
Source organism: Quercus suber (assembly GCF_002906115.3). NCBI lineage: Eukaryota > Viridiplantae > Streptophyta > Magnoliopsida > Fagales > Fagaceae > Quercus > Quercus suber. Next base: position 71,503 of record NW_027070239.1, read on the forward strand.
GGTCTAATCCACAGCAACCCTTTTATCGCTAGACATGCTCATCACTTCTACAACAAAGGGGATCAACAGCAAACTTCACTTCTTTGGCTGCACTATTTTCTAGCAGTTCAACATTAGAGGGCCTAATCAGCAAACCCATATATAGCTGAATGGATCTATTACTATCCAACAGCCCAAAAAGAAAGGGTCTAATCGACAGCAACCCTTTTACAGCTAGACGTGCTCACATCTCCAGCAATAAAGTGGCTTAGCAACAGATTACTCTTCTTTGGCTGCACTATTATCAAGCAATTCAACATTAGAGGGCCTTAATAGCAAACCCTGATATAGCAGGATAGATTTATTACTATCCAGCAGTCCAAAAAGAAAGGGTCTAATCCACAGCAACCCCTTTTACTGTTGGACATGCTCATCTCTCCAGCAAAAAGGGGCTTAGCGACAGATTACCATTCTTTGGTTGCATTGTGTTCCACTGTTTAGCAGTTTAGCATTAAAGGGCCTCATCAGTAAACCCTCATGCCGTTGGACAAATGTATTACTATCCAACAACCTAAAAGAAAGGGTTTAATCGACAACAACCCTTTTACCGCCAGACAAGCTCATCTCTCCCGCAACGAAGGGGATCAACAACAAATAACTCTTCTTCGGCTACATTATTATCCAGAAATTCAACATTAGAAGGCCTTCTCAGCAAACCCTCATACAGCTAGATAGATCTATTACGATCCAGCAGCCCAAAAAGAACGGGTCTAATCTACAATTGAACGGTTTTAGACCCCTTAAAACACAACCAGATTGGTTATCAAAATAATAAAGCAGTGGAATAATAAAAGACACAATGATATGATCACCCAGGAAACCACACGGTAAAAACTTGGGGAGGATTTGACCTAGCTATCCTCAAGGTAAACCTGAATCCACTATGCGAAAGAATCGAAGTACATACAGAAGGACTACAAGCTCCCCGCTTGACTTCCGAATGCTACCCACCAGTAGAACTTACTGACACGACCACGTGCAAGCTCCGAATCCACGGACTCCTTCTTTCTTGAATTCTTCAATCATGTACAAGCACCCCCGCTTGATAATCTTTAAGTTCTTGAATCTGCAACTGAATGATCATCAAGGTTTTGATAATATCTCCACCTTGAAAACCCTAAACTTTGTGTAAAGGAAAGCTCCTCAAAGATCTCACAAGAGATTTATACAAAACAGCAATATGAGCAACAAAGACTTAGAGAGGTTTGGGTACAAAACCCTAAAAATAAAAGGAGGCACAAGAGGTACTCTAATCTCTCTCTCTCTAAAAGCTCCCAAAAACGTGGCTTAGGGTTTCCTTTATATAGTGGGAGAAGTAGATCTGAAACCCTAATCCTTAATGGGCTTAAGCTGCTGTTTAGGCCGACTTAAAATTCTGCAGATACAATTTCTATCGATCGAGCCTGTTCTTCGATTGATCGAACCAGGCAGAATATGAAGTCTTCTTCCTGCAGCTTGTATGTTCTTGAATCTTGACTTAAATCACCTTGAGCATTGTCTAATAAAACCTATAGGCTCTAAGATCTATATCTAGACAAGTTTGTGTTTACGATTTGCCAATTGTTCTAAACATTTAGAACCTAACAATCTCCCCCTTTGGCAATTCGTGACAAAACTTCCATACAGAATGAAATGCTCAAATACAAGAACAACCCAATACAATAAAATGCTCATTACAACAAATTCAACCTAACTACTATCCATCAGTTGCAAGTGTAGACAGCAGCTCAATTGAATCAACCTGCATATTTCCTGAAATACTCAACAAACGCATAAACGCATGTGTGACAGAAAAACAGTAAATCAACAAATATGCAAACTAACTCTCCCCCTAAGTTAGATACATCAAAAATAATGTTAACTCCCCCTAAACATAACATTCTTGTATTTTCCACACATATTCCCACATATCAACTATTTCTCCCCCTTTTTGTCACGTATTGACAAAGACAACTCATACAAAGAGTAAACAGTCAACATACGCAATAAAAGATAAGAGAAAATAGAGAAAGAAGGGGACACAAAACAAATCAACTTTGTAAAAAATAAAGACAGCTCCCCCTATGAACAACACAGGTTTAAAAAAAAAAACTTTTCTCCCCCTATCAAAAATAGGAAAAACAAAACAAATCTTGGGAAAAACAGTTTTGGGGAAAAATAAAGGAGGTCAGGAACATTCTCACCAGCAGGACCAAAGTTAAAAACACATAAACCAAAGTTAAAACTAAGATGAGGATACACATGAAGAAAAAATATTCTCTCTTTCAATAAAATGCAAACATGGCACTATGTGACCCATAAACAGTTGCATGAGTGGAGAAAATATTAGCACATTGATTATCCATCATATCTCTTAAAAAAAATATTCTCTACAGTTCATACATAAAGAAATAGCATATACTAGAATGTACAAAACTCAAAAATTAATCAATCAATTTTTAAATCAAGTTGAGTACCCAATTTAGCAAAGTGTATGCATGTTATGTGTGAAAACAATGAGAGATATGACTGCAAAACTGCAAGATGGATACAAAAACAATGCAATGCATGTGAATCCTAAACACAAGTGATGCATGAAAAAAAATTTTGGTCAAAAATATAGAAACTGAAAATTATTCAATTTCGATCGATCGAGTATCAATCGAACATCAATCGAGTCAGGAGACTCAGACCAAAAATTTTAATATCAATTTCGATTGATCGAAAAACAGGTTCGATCGATCGAAAATCTGGAAAAATCAGATTTTTGAAAAACAGAGCATTTTAAAGCAGAAACTCCTCAAAGCACATTGTTTTATAAAAAAAATGCATGAGTATGAGATGAAAAGTTTTTCAAAAAACACTTGAATTTAACCCAGATATTCCAAAATCAAGATTTTCAATCAATTTGTCCTTAAAGTGCAAACATTATACACATTTTGCATTAAAATCAAGGAACTTTTAATCTTGGATGGCCACAACAAGATCACACACAATAAAATGTACCAAGTTTAACAAAGAGTAACTTGTGTAGTGTGTGCAACTAGCAAAAGCATGAGATACATGTGAGGTGATATGTGAATAGCAATTAATCACAAAGTCTACACAATCCATCACATAGAATTTAAAAGAGACTATCACATAAAGAGTTACATCCTATAACTCCCACATCTCCTAGAACAAAAGCTTGCAATCATGTAAGTTTCTTGCATTTTTGCCTCTTATTTGTATGAATTGGCATCCAGCCTAATAGTACACACCGGTTTGAATTAAGTGAATTGGCATCAAGCCTAATAGTACACACCAGTTTTAATTTAATTGAGGCTACACCTTATGTTCTTTTTGTGCATGTGCTACACTTTCTCGAGCACACAATCTTATGATATGCACTAAGGTGTTCATGATTGGCTAGTGAACAGTGGTGAGATGGTTATTTATGCCTTTCTCAAAAGGATCAAGTCCGACAGTCAAATAACATGTGACTTCAAGATCAAGACAAAATGATTAAACACCATAAACATCTTTCCCACACAACATGCACTACAAAGTTTCAACTAGTAAAGTGCAATAATTAAGCTCATCTGAGCTAAACAAGGTACATAAACTTGTTATGTAAAGATAAGGTGGCCAACCTTGATTTCAAATCCATGATATGAAATACAAAACACAAAAATCTTTTTGGTTTAAAAAATTTTATGACAAAAAAAAAAAAAAAAGCACACATTATGCTAAATGAACAATGCAAATGCAATGCATGACAATGTTTAACTAAGCTATAGAGGGTACACAAACAAGAAATATCAATTTCTTAATTAACCCATAAGTACGTGTACAAACTAGTACATACTTACACATAATAAAAAATAGCTTAGCACAAACTATTCAAGTTTCTCCACAATGTCAAGCATGTTCTAAATCAAGAGAGAGATATCATAACCCATGTAATCCTCAAGAACAATAAAACAAGACAGAAAATAAAATATTTTTGTTTTTTTGAAATTTTTCAATGTTTTTGGATTTTTTTTTAAAAAATAAAAATAAAAAACAACCTAAAAAACAACACAACCAAAAACAAAAGCAAAACATATCCACAAATAATTGAAAGAATTAAATCAGGGACAAGTTAGCAACACTCACCTTGAAGAATCTTTTCTCACCCATCTAGCACGAGTCTTCGGCTTTGTAGGTGAAAATCCATGTGAAGCAAAGTGTGTTTGAGGGATTATACCAAACTTTTGAGAGAGACTGAAATCTTACAAATTCCTTTCACAAGCCAACAAGCTCAAATTTTTCAAAAGAATATGAAACAATTTATATGGACTTATGGCAGGAGAAATATCATCACATATCCTAGATTGACATACAGAATGCTTAAATTTCAATTTATAACAATTAGGACGAATGTGACCAGAGACACCACAAAAGTGACAAACAGGAACAAATTTAGGAACATCAGTATTCCTAACAACAAGTCTAGTCTCAGATTCAGGTTTTTGCCTCAACAAAGAACAATTTGGTCTAATATGACCAACACCACCACAAAGGTGATAGGTAGACACAAGAACAGATTTATTATGCTCTCTAACAGTAGGTTTAGACTTAGGTGTAGAAACTTCAGTGTCTACATCAGAACCTTTACCTTTGTCTAACCTAGCAAAATAAGCCTTCTCTTTATTATTCCTCTTAAAAGGAGGGATATAAATTTTCTCAGTTTTAGGCTTAAAAGAAACAGAAACACTTCTGTTATCAACAACAGGCTTGGTACTAGTCAAATTTTCAATTTTAGTTTTAGATTCAACTAACGCTTGTTCCAAGCTTTTCATCTTCTCATCTTGAAAGGAAATTTGATTTCTCAAAAATTCATTCTTTTTATTAGACTCATCTAATCTCACAATCAAATCATCTTTTTCAAGATTAGCCAATTTTAACTCTTCTTTAAATTTCTTAGAAATTTTCAAAGATTTAGATAATTCCTTACGAAGAGTTTCAAAAGCATCAAAAAAATCAACAGAAACAATAGTGTCCTTTTTATTCAAAACATCACAGGCATCAATAAAATCAGCAGAAGCATGAGCAGAAACATGATCAGAAAGATAATTCAAATTATCCATGACAACAGGGGCCAAGGATCAGCTCTTAGATCAAAAGATCTAAAACAGAAGAGCTACCCACTCTGATACCACTTGAACGGTTTTAGACCCCTTAAAACACAACCATATTGATTAGCCTAGATTAATTAGCCAAGTTGTTACTTAGTCAAATTATGAAATTCTAGGTTAAAGCAATCAAATAATCATATCAAAATAATAAAGCAGTGGAATAATAAAAGACACAATGATATGATCACCCAGAAAACCACACGGTAAAAACCTGGGGAGGATTTGACCTAGCTATCCTCAAGGTAAACCTGAATCCACTATGCGAAAGAATCGAAGTTCATACAAAAGGACTACAAGCTCCCCGCTTGACTTCCTAATGCTACCCACCAATAGAACTTACTGACACGACCACGTGCAAGCTCCGAATCCACGGACTCCTTCTTTCTTGAATTCTTCAATCATGTACAAGCACCCCCGCTTGATAATCTTTAAGTTCTTGAATCTGCAACTGAATGATCATCAAGGTTTTGATAATATCTCCACCTTGAAAACCCTAAGCTTTGTGTAAAGGAAAGCTCCTCAAAGATCTCACAAGAGATTTACACAAAACAGCAATATGAGCAACAAAGACTTAGAGAGGTTTGGGTACAAAACCCTAAAAATAAAAGGAGGCACAAGAGGCACTCTAATCTCTCTCTCTCTAAAAGTTCCCAAAAACGTGGCTTAGGGTTTCCTTTATATAGTGGGAGAAGTAGATCTGAAACCCTAATCCTTAATGGGCTTAAGCTGCTATTTAGGCCGACTTAAAATTCTGCAGATACAATTTTCAATCGATCGAGCCTGTTCTTCGATTGATCAAACCAGGCAGAATATAAAGTCTTCTTCCTGCAGCTTGTATGTTCTTGAATCTTGACTTGAATCACCTTGAGAATTGTCTAATAAAACCTATAGACTCTAAGATCTATATCTAGACAAGTTTGTGTTCACGATTTGCCAATTGTTCTAAACATTTAGAACCTAACAACAACAACCCCTTTTACCGCTAGACATGCTCATCTCTCTAGCAACAAAGGGGCTCAACAACAAATTACTCTTCTTTGGCTGCACTATTATCCAGTAGTTCAACAACAGAAGGCCTTATCCGCAAACCCTCATGTAGCCTTTCAGATCTATTACTATCTAGTAGCCCAAAAAGAAAGGGTCTAGTCGACAGCAGCTCTTTTACTGTTGGATATGCTCATCTCTCTAGCAACAAAGGGTCTTAGCAATAGATTACCTTTCATTGGTTGTACTGTTCGCCATTGTCCAGCAGTTCAGCATCAGAGGACCTCATCAGCAAACACTCTTGCAACTGCACAGATCTATAACTATCCAACAGTGCAAAAAGAAATGGTCTATTCGACAACCACCTATTTATAGCTAGACTTTCTCATCTTTCCAGCAACAAAGGGGCTCAGCAACAGATTACTCTTCTTTGGCTGTACTATTATCTAGCAATTCAACAATAAAGGGTCTTATCAGCAAACCCTCATATAGCTCGATTAATCTCTTACTATCCAACGGTCCAAAAAGAAAGGGTCTAATCAACATTAACCATTTTAACGCTGGACACGCTCATCTCTCCAGCAACAAATGGTCTTAGCAATAGATTCCACTTATTTGGATGTGCAAGTCGCCATTGTCCAACAGTTCAGCTTCAGAGGGCCTTATCAGCAAACCCTCATGCAGCTGGACAGAATTATTACTATCTAGCCGCCCAAAAAGAAAAGCTCTATCCGACAACAACCCTTTTACTGCTAGACATGCTTATCTCTCCCGCAAAAGAGGGTCTCAGCAACCGATTACTGTTCTTTGGCTGCATTATTATCTAGCATTTAAATATTAGAGGGCCCATCTGCAAGCCTTCATACAGCTGGACCGATCTATTACTATCCAGCAGTCCAAAAAGAAAGGGTCTAATCTATAGCAACTCCTTTTACCGCTGGACATACTCATCTCTCTAGCAACAATGGGGCTCAACAACAAATTACTCTTCTTTGGCTGCACTATTATCCAATAGTTTAACATCATAAGGCATTATCCATAAACCCTCATGTATTCTTTTAGATCTATTACGTTCCAGTAGCCCAAAAGGAAAAGGTTTAGTCGACAGCAGCCCTTTTACCGCTGGATATGCTTATCTTTCTAGCAACAAATGGTCTTAGCAACGGATTACCCTTCTTTGGTTGTACTATTCACCATTTTCTAGCAATTCAGCATCAGAGGACCTCATCACCAAACGCTCTTGCAACTGCACATATCTCTTACTATCTAAAAGTGCAATAAAGAAAGGGCCTATTCGACAACAACCTATTTACAGCTAGATTTTCTCATCTTTCCAGCAACAAAGGGGCTCAGCAACAGATTACTCTTCTTTGGCTGCACTATTACCCAATTGTTCAACATTAAAGGGCCATATCAACAAACCCTCATGCAATTGGACTGATCTACTACTATCCAAGAATCCAAAAAGAATGGGTCTAATCAACAGTAACCTTTTAAATGCTGGAAATACTCATCTTTCTAGCAACAGATTACCCTTCTTTGATTACGCTATTTGCCATTTTCTTGCAGTTCAACATCAGGGGGCTTTATCAGCCAACCCTCATGCAACCGTACAGATCTATTACTATCCAACAACCCAAAAAGAAAAGGTCTATTCAAGAACAACCCATTTACAGCTAGATTTGCTCATCTCTCTAGCAACAAAGGGTCTCAGCAACAGATTACTCTTCTTTGGCTATACTATTATCTAGCAATTCAACATTAGAGGGTCTTATCAGTAAACCCTCATACAGATTGACTGATCTATTACAATCCAGCAGTCCAAAAAGAGAGGGTCTAATCAACATTCACCATTTTAACACTGGACATGCTCATCTCTCTAGCAACAAATGGTCTTAGCAACAGATTCCACTTATTTGGTTGCATAATTCGCCATTGTACAGTAGTTCAGCTTCAGAGGGCCTTGTCAGCAAACCCTTATGCAGCTGGACAGATCTATTACTATCCAGCAACCCAAAAAGAAAAGGTTTATCCGACAACAACCCTTTTACCGCTAGACTTGCTCATCTCTCCCACAAAAAAGGGGCTCAACAACAGATTACTGTTCTTTGGCTGCATTATTATCCAGCATTTAAATATTAGGGGGCCCCATTTGCAAACCCGCATACAGCTGGGCAGATCTATTACTATCTAGTAGTCCAAAAAGAAAGGGTCTAATCAACAGCAACCCCTTTTACTGATGGACATGCTCATCTCTCCAGCAACAAAGGGGTTTCGCAACATATTACCCTTCTTTGGTTGCACGATTTGCCATTGTCCAGCAGTTCAGCATCAGAGGGCCTTATCAACAAACCCTCATGCAGCTAGACAGATCTATTACTGGCCAGCAACCCAAAAAGAAAGGGTCTAATTCACAGCAACCCTTTTATCGCTAGAACAACAAAGGGGATCAACAACAAATTACACTTCTTTGGATCTATTACTATCTAGTAGCCCAGAAAGAAAGGGTCTAATCGACAACAACCACTTTTACCGCTTGACATGCTCATCTCTCCTGCAACAAAGGGGCTCAGCAACAAATTACTCTTCTTTGGCTACACTGTTATCTAGCAGTTCAACATTAGAAAGCCATATTAGCAAACCATCATGCAGCTGCTTAGATCTATTACTATCCAGGAGCCCAAAAAGAAAGGGTCTAATCGACAGCAGCCCTTTTACCGCTAGACATACTCATCTCTCCAGCAACAAAGGGGCATAGCAATAGATTACCCTTCTTTGGTTGCTCTGTCAGCCATTGTCCAACAGTTTAGCATCAAAGGGCATTATCGGCAAACACTTATGCAGCCAGATTGATCTATTATTGTCCAGCAGCCTAAAAAGAAAGGGTCTAATTGACAACAAACCTTTTACTATTGGACATTCTAATCTCTCCAGCAACAAAGGGGGTCAACAACAGATTACTCTTCTTTGGCCGCACTTCTATCCTGCAGTTCAATATTAGAGGGCCTCATAAATGACCCACACAAATACTTCCCACAGATTACCCAAATACTCTCCACATTATTTCCCAACTTGGGCTATCATAAATACTCTCTATACAAGCCCCATTAATTATTTTGGGCCCACAAAAATACTCACCATACTGTTACCATATTGAGCCACAAAATTATACCATCTCTATAAAAAGCCCAAACTCATTTACCTTGTGGGAAAAACCCAAACAGCCCAACAAAACCCTCTATAAAGCTATACAGCACCTTAAAGCCCGTTGCTACACAACACCTCTAAAGTCTATAGCTACACGGCACTCTTACAAAGCCAATTGCTACACGACACCCTAAAGTCTATTGCTACGCAGCACACTTACAAAGCCCGTTGCTACATGGCACTCCTAAAGCCTGATGCTACATGGCACCTCTAAAAGCCCATTATGATACGACACCTCTAAAAGCTTGTTACGACATGGCACCTCTAAAGTCCGTTGCTACACAGCACCTCTAAAAGCTCGTTACGATACAACACCTCTAAAAATCCCATTATGATACAGCACCTCTAAAACCCGTTACGATACAGCACCTCTAAAAAGCCCATTATGATACGGCATCTCTAAAAGCCCGTTGCTACACAACACTCTTATTAAGTCTGTTGCTACACGGCAATATTTTTACAAAATCTCAAACTATTTTGTAAAAAGTCCAATATTATTTTGGCAACTATTTACCAAATAAATAAATAAATAATAATAATAATATTATTATTATTAAAAGCCCAAGTTCTATTCTTAGCAGTATTTTATCAAAATCTCAAATACTAGTTTGGCAAAATTTTACAAAAAAGCCCAAATATTATTTTGGCAACTATTTTGCAAAAAGCCCAATATTATTTTGGCAACTATTTATAAAAAACTACTAAAAGCCCAAGTACTATCCTCAGCAATATTTTATTAAAAGCCAAAATACTATTTTGGCAACTATTTTACAAATGCCCAATACTATTTTGGCAACATTTTATCAACAACCCAAAACTACTACTTTTTTTTGACAAATAATTATTTCTTAAAAGCCCAAATACTATTTGGAAAATAATATTATATTATGCTCAAAGCCCAAAATTAATACTTTGGCAACAATATATTTTAAAAGCCCATGGCAACTACTTATCAAAGCCCATGGTAAATCTCATGGCAATTATCTCTATTTCAGTAACATACAAGTTATTATTCGAGGCCTACATCCAAGAAATGGAGAACTTTACAAGGGAACTTTCTTAATCCATCACGGATCAGGGCAGCATTTTGCTACATCACTATTCAACCTACTTCCGTTGCTACATGGGAAATCTTTGCTGAAAATATTCTCATGAAGAATTAAGGATCACTCTTGCTGCCCTCCACAAGCAAAAATTAGATCCAAGTCTTACTTGAATCCATCCAGCAATCTTATGGCACTATTCCAAACTACCTACTGCTGTATCTTCACATCACCAATTTACCTAGCTGCTGCAAAGGTCTGAAAAATTACTGCATCAGTAAAAGCCTTGCACCGCTGGAAAGCAAGATGAGTACTCCACGGTCCTTGTTACTTCTAATCATGATCCAGCAAATGGTGAAAAATGCAAGAAGCCAATGGCCAGCAACTTGACAAGAACCCACCTATCGCTGGAAAAGATGAAGTAGTTTCCAAACTATTCAAGTCCAACGAAGGATCATCCATCAACATTTCCAAGTGGCACCCTTGATTCTTACTGAAGGGCAATAAGAGGTTCAGCTGAACTTACTTCCTAAATACAAGGGGAAAGCTGCCACTATACTATTCTATTACTAGATCTAGACCATCGCCATCAGTCTGGTCTTTCCTATCTTACCGCTAGAACTCATGCCAGCCATACTTTCCTAGAAGCTGCCAATGCTATTTCTTCCATTAACAATGACATAAAGATCAAATATTTTCAATCATTATCATCTACTCAATAGTCATTACATTTAAAAAATCAAAAAGTCATCTAGAATGATGAATCACCTATTCAAATCAAGAAAAGATTACTCTAGCAGTAAATTGACACACACCTAGTAGCTTACTTGGGCAGACTGAACAAACTCCAGCTACTCATGTTCAAAACTCCAGCAAATCTATTAGTCTATACAGATGCCTCCAGCAAACAGACTTATTGAGCTAGCATGCTTAATCAAGAAATCATCATACAAGATCATGACCACAAGTACCTACATTATTTCAAGCAGCAAAGTGCCAAATTCACTGCTGAATTTGTCAAGGTACTCCTCACTTGCTAATATATGCTTATCCAAGGCCTCTTTACACTTGAAGGCTTGGTTTTATCAATCCAAAGGTTCCATCTTTGAGGGTTGCAATTGGATATTTATCACAACAAAGTACAACAATATCAATAGAGGCATTTCACTATACAAGTCTATTGGTCTAGTAGCACCAACTTCTTTCAAGAACACATTACTTATCAATTTGTCACTCTTACAAAATTACAAGCAACAAATGAAGCTTTATCCATTGGAGTACTATTATATCAAGTTGTGGCAATCCCAAGCACCCTCTTCAAAGCCGTGGTAGTCCCACACACTACACTATTGGAATCATAGCAGTCTTATGCATCACACCACAGGAATCATTATAACATCATCATCAAAGTTGCAATGATCTTACACTTGGCGGCATGGTCTCTCACTATCTATTTGAGAGGACTACATATAGATCTACATGAAGGCTAGTCACTCCACCAATTAAATCAAGGCTACTGCTCCAACTATGGAACTTTCTGCTACATTGAATCTCTACATGCCTAGTAACACCTATTTTATTACTTCAGTAGTACTATCAGATCTAACAATATGATCATCACTTACGACTCTATTAATACAATCATTATCATGTATCCAATCCTACAAGTGGCCATTCAATCTCTATGCCTCCTAAAGCAACACTTTCAAAAAGGACGAAATCCCAATGGGAAGCTCATATTATCTTGGCCATCTCTATCAAATTTCTTCAAGAATTGACTATAATCAGTAGTATTAGCAAAATATTCATCTATTATGATATTGAACTACATTCTAGACTACTACAACCATAAGCTCAGTATTTAGACTTTCAGCAGCAACAACTACAATCTGTTGAATCAAGAGTGGTATCCTTTCCAGCTGTAGCATCAAAAGTTCTACACAAAATATTTCTAAATGGACCAACCACGGTCATAACCACAAGGGTGAAGTCAACTCCAAATGCATCAATTTCAACAAACTCAATCATAATCAAAGCAACACAACATCCAGCTGCAATCCAAACTAGCTACAATATCACCTTGCTGATCTCAATCCAGCAGCACAGCATCCAGCTGCAATTTAGACCAGCTTCAACATTACCTTGCTGCCCTCAATCTAGTAGCACCACATCTAGTTGCAATCCTGACTAGCTGCAACATTGCCTTACTGCGTTCAATCCAACAGCATCATCTCCAGCAGTTAACAATCTCAAACTAGCTTATCTAAAAATAAAGTCTTCATGAAAACCCATTACTCGTGCATGCCCTTGCAGTACAAGCCCATGCACTTGGGGGCCTAAATGTTGAGGACTCTTTTTTCGTCATGTGGCACTACTTCATTAGCAACCCACACCTCATCAACATATTATTGACTTTTTGGGTAAATCACTTTAAAGCTCAAAATAAGCTTATATCTCATGGATTGGGCTCACATGACCCACAAGATCCTTACTTCAAGAGGTGGATTCATGGTCCATAATTCCTCTTCATCAATTGGGATCATAACCCCGTGACATCATTAACATCAACATATAAATCGGGCTTAAGCAATGAATCAAAACTCATGACCCACATCAACATATAATTGACTTTTTGGGTAAATCTCTTTAAAACCCAAAATAAGCTTATATCTCATGGATTGGGCTCACATGACCCACAAAATCTTTACTTCAAGAGGCAAATTCATGGTCCACAATTTCTCTTCATCAATTGGGATCATAACCATGTGACATCATCAACATCAACATATAGACCAGGCTCAAGCAATGAATCAAAACTCTTGGCCCATTTTACCTCTCTTATTTTACACAAAATGACAACAAAACCCACGGTATGTTATCTCATCTTCGGCTTATGATCCAAGCTCATGAGTCTCTTTGGGGGAAACTTTGGGAGTCGTGGTTTGGAGGGCTAAGAGATATGTTTAGTAAAGCTCAAGTGGTTTAAAGTTGATAAAAGAAACATGTTGCTTGGCATATCTTCTCCAACTCCCTAAACTCTGACGAGTTCGTGTGTAGCGGATAACATATGGTAAACATCTCTTATCACAAAGCACTTAAGATGATAAAATTCCCTATAGCTCTTTTCCTGAAACTAAATTTTATCATATGACAAATACTTAATATCTCCAGCAATCTAAATGCTTAGAAAATAACTATTCGTTCAACCTCCAGTTGCTCCTATACAGATTTAAAAACTTCATTATATTATTTTACATAAACTACATTACTAGCAAATTCATGGTCCACAATTTCTCTTCATTAATTGGGATTATAACCCCGTGACATCATCAACATCAACATATAGACTAGGCTCAAGCAATAAATCAAAACTCATGGCCCATATTACCTCTCTTACACTCATGGCAAGCGGCTTCTTCAACAAAAGCCCATATTTACACAAAATGACAACAAAACCCAAGGTATGTTATCTCATCTTCGACTTATTATCCAAGCTCATGAGTCTCTTTGGGGGAAACTTTAGGAGTCGTGGTTTGGAGGGCCAAGAGATATGTTCAGTAAAACTCCAACGGTTTAAAGTTGATAAAAGAAACATGTTGCTTGGCATGTCTTCTCCAACTCCCTAAATTCTGACGAGTTTGTGTGTAGCGGGTAACATATGGTAAGCATCTCTTATCACAAAGCACTTAAGATGATAAAATTTCCTATAGCTCTTTTCCTAAAACTAAATTTTATCATATAACAAATACTTAATATCTCCAGCCATCTAAATGCTTAGAAAATAACTATTCATTCAACCTCCAGCTACTCCTATACAGATTTAAAAACTTCATAATATTATTTTACATAAACTACATTACTACTGCTGTTTGGCCATATCTGATTAGCTATCTTTAATCTCCAAATATGTAAAATATTCATGATATCTTTAATATCCAACTGTTGTTTGTCACAATCAGATCAAATATTTCTTCTACCAACTGCTAGAGTAGAGCATTAAATGCTCTTCTTGCTTACCAAGATTGAGTCACAACACAATGAGACCTTAACTAGATCTCTAAAGCTTCATTAACTTTCAACCAGTCCTTCTATTACTTACTAAAAATGTGTTGTAATAGAATGTTAGACCAAAAACACAAACACCCAAAAAAGGAAACATTTTCACTAGAACTCTAGTAGTGTTCAGCACTTGACACCTGGCTGGAAGTGACATCATCTGCCTTTTAATGCTCAAATCCCATTAGCCTGACATTTGACCTCATTTGCTTCTGCCCCAAGCAACAGCTGTGACAACTGTCTCATGATAGCTGTCACAACTTTTCTTGACAGCTGGGACAGCTTTATCAGAACAGATGTAACAACTGATTAAGCATCCTTGAAATTACTAATTTTTCCACTTTTGGCTAAAACCAAAACCAACTAAAGTAACTATCTTTTTCTTGCTAAAATACTTTTCTTTTTTGCTACTCTTTCCCCAGTAGCTCTTACCCAAAATAGCAAGAATACCTTAAAGTTAGACATACCATTTTTAGCCAAATCCTAGGATGGATTCTCTGAAGATTTATTGCTAATTGGGATAGATTTTGGCTGAGATTCTTTGCTAAAATACCCCCTTAAACTCAGCTATAAACAGTATCCTTCATCAACACCTCAAGAGGCCACTAATAGAGAAGAACTCTTTCATAAAATTCTCTCTCCCTTTAATTATCTTCTTAAGCTCCTAACGAAGTTCTAAGCTTCGAAGTTTTGAGTTTCTCTATTAGGTACTAACGTCTTCGGCCCTTAGCTCATAAAAGCCTTCATAAGCCCTCATCCATCCACTAGAAGAAAATCCTAGTTACATTGCTAAACACACTACAACTCCATTACTCTTCTCATAGTCATTCTCTTACTCTCCATGTTCAAAAAATGCATCTATCTTACTACTCCTATCTCCAAATACCTAAACACATCCCTATACTCTTCTCTTACAAAATCCTTCCTCTTGGAAAGCAACCTCTACAACTTTTCCAATAGTTATATTCTCATATTTTTACTATCTTTAATCTCCATACCTCTCATACTTCCATATATCACGCACATTACAAAAAACTACATCCCACAAAACATCTATATCTTATACCATCTTCACACTTCTCAAGAGATATCAAACACTCATACTAAAAGCCCTTCTCATGGAAGGCATAGACCTATCTTTCATAAAGACCTTCTCTTAGAAGGCACAAATACTCCATACAAAAGCCCTTCTCACAGAAGGCAACACTATTAATAACTTCATAAGCCTACACACAACTGGACATACTCTCTCTCCCTCCAGTTGCACCCATTTTTCCCTTCAATCTTGAAGTTGTCATGGCAAACTGCTTCTCCACTGTTGGAGTCATTCTACTGGAATACTATCAGTTCACTGATGCTACACAGCTGGAGCTACACAACATACAAAGATAATTTACTCTGCTTAAATATATTTAAATTTATATTATTGAGAACATGATTACTTCACATTTAAATACATATTGCAACTATTAATCAAAGCTATTATTTCAACTATTATTACAACTATTAATCAAAGCTATTATATCAAACACATGTAACATGCTTATTCAATCATTATCATGATTCTTAGACTTTGGCTTTAATGGCTTTGTAGGCTTAAAAATACGCTAGTAGCTATTGGACTACGTGGCCCTATGTTGAGTTCCGGATGCAACTCCCCAAACACAACCTGAGCCCAGCAAGGTCACTAATCTAGTGGATAACACATGGTTGAGGAACCAAAAAAGGCCCCCGAATAGATTAAAAGTTTGAAACCTTTAAATCAAGGCTAGTGGTGAAAGGGTATACACAAAAAGACAGTATTGATTATGAAGAAACCTTTTCACCAATAGCAATGCTTAAAGAAATCTATAATTATGAGATTTGACAAATGGATGTCAAGATTGCATTTCTTAATGGCAATCTTAAAGAAATCTATATGATGCAACCAGAAAGTGTCGTAGCAAAGAACCAAAAGCATATGGTATGCAAGTTAAAAAGGTCCATTTATGGACTTAAGCAAGCATCTAGATCATGGAACATCAGATTTGATCAAGCAATTAAGTCATTTGGTTTTGGACAAAATCTAGATGAACCATGTCTATACAAAAGACATCGAGATAAAGTAGTAATGTTCCTAGTGCTTTATGTTAATGATATTCTACTCATTGGAAATGATGTAGGGGTAATGTCATTAGTAAAGATTTGGTTGTCAAACCAATTTGATATGAAGGACTTAGGTGAAGCTAACTATATTCTAGGGATCATGCTTTAGCGAGATTGAAAGAATAGAATGTTAGGCTTGTCACAAGCTGGATATATAGATAAGATTCTAGCAGGGTTTAGCATGCAAAACTCCAAGAAAAGATTACTTCCTTTCAGACATGGAGTTCCTCTGTTTGATGACCAAAGGCCTAAGACTCTTGAAGAGGAAAAGAAAATGAGACAAGTTCCTTATTTTTGTAGTGGGAAGTCTCATGTATGCCATGCTATGTACTAGGCTAGATATCTGTTATTTAATTGGCATAGTCAGCCGATATCAATCAAATTCAAGACCAAAACATTGGGAGGCTGTAAAGCATATTCTCAAGTATCTAAGGAGAACGAGAGATTATATTCTTGTTTATCGATGTGAGGATTTGATACCTATTGGTTATACAAATTCTGATTTTCAATTAGATCTTGATTTCAGAAAGTTCACTTCAGGTTGTGTGTTCACCTTGGGAGGTGGAGCCATAAGTTGGAGGAGTGTTAAGCAATCTTGTATTGCCGACTCTACCATTGAAGTTGAATATGTTGCTACTTGTGAAACGGCAAAAGAAGCTGTTTAGCTCAAGAAATTCCTTTCTAATCTTGGTGTTGTGAGAATGGTGCAAGTTCCTATCACATTGTTTTGCGACAATAGTGGAGCGGTTGCATAATCCAAAGATCCAAGGAATCACAAGAAAGGAAAGAACATTGAAAGAAAGTACCTCATCATTCGAGACATTGTTGTTGATGAAATGTTGTAGTAGCAAAGATTGATAGTGCAAATAATCTAGCAAATCCCTTTACCAAAGCCTTGCCCCAAAGGACTTTAGAGTCACATTTCGAGAGAATGAGAGTTAGATTAGTGCACAATTGTCTTTAGGGAAAGTGGGAGAGTGTTAGGATATGTGCCCTTTAAATCTTATTGTATGATGCTATGTATGATATTATGTTAATGGTAACATGAATATTTGAACATTATCTTATAGTCCATGAGATGTATAGTATGTGATTTATGTGATTTAGTCACAAAAGATATAAATCACAACTTCTTTGTAAACTCAGAATTTTAGTTCGTAGTCGGTGATAAAATTTGGCATTTCATTTGTGAAGACTATAATATATCAACTAAGATGATTTGTCTTGATCATGGAAGTGAAGACTTCTAGTTAATATGTTCATATGTTTTAAGTGTTAAGACATATTGAACTAGACCGCTATGAGATTTATTATTCTACTAACAACTGTCAAATGAATAATAAATATCACAACTTCTATTTACATGAACTCTCAATCCTAAGAGAATAATGAACCTGATCATGAAGTGTAGATTGCTTTGATATATTAGCAGTGAGATCTAAAGTCACAATCAAAACCTCAGTATGCTGGGCGGCCACATTTAATTTTGAAGGAACATATTTTCTCAAGATAGAATTCATAATCTCTTAACGGAGATATAAAATATTCCCTTGAGATAAGTTTAATGGGTTTGGTTATTCAGAGTGTTAGGCCTAACCACTTTAGTAAGCATTTACTAAAGTATATATTTATGAAATTAGATTTCATAAATATATAATGAATAACTTAAAGGATTAAACTGGGTACTCAAGAATTAAGATGTAGTAATCTTCAAAATGGCAGTCGACATTCATGATTTTGTATTACTACGAATATTTTAATGAAGGGGTTGAATGTATAATAAAATCTTGGGATATGATTTATTAATATGGTCTAGAGTGAAATTATATTTATGTAGTGGTATTAAATATAATGAATGGTAACTTTGGGCTTGTTAAGAGTTGACCAAAAGGTCCAAAACTCATTGGAGTTATTGTCTTATTTGTCACTTTTGGTCCCACTCCAAGCCACATACTAAAGGCCAATTGGAATGACCCAAAAGGCTAGCCCAATTAAATAATCAGTTATATATAAGGAGAGAAACATACAGAATTTTGTAATGTATGGTAATCTATGAAAATTGTGTGTATGTGAGTGTAAACCATTCCCTTATTCTCCCTTGAATACATACGTATAAACTGATTGAAAGACCACACTTCTTAGGCATAAGTGGAATTGGAGTGAAGATTAAAAGTGTTCCCAAGTACTTCTAATCTTTGGTTTTGAATTTCACCGTACCAAGGTGCACTCTTTTGTTCTTAAATTCTAAAATTTACATAGTACATGTTATGAATTATGAATGAAGTAGATCCGTTAATTTTTTGCTGCGTATAATTTGTATGTGATACAAACTATGTTTTTCGTATAGCTAGGTCCAGGCTCTTAGCAGCGTCGAGGTCGTAGACTGAGGTTTTTGCCTGGTTTGTTTAGGGCTAAGGCTTATACTTGAGAGATTGATCACAGTATAGCCGACATTCATCTTTAGCATGGTCTGAAGAGGCATCCCTCTACTCAAACTCAGAAGGCTTATGTATGTTCCCTTTTCTCTTTCAATTGTCAAATCTAAATGTGTAGATATGCATACTAACTGGTAGCAATTCTAATTTCGAATGCAGGCCCTTAACAAGATTCATGGTCGAGGAGATTGGTCTTCATTCCTCCTTCGTATGTATGACCCTAGAATGAATGCGTGATATCTTGGCTTTTTGATTGAGTAGGGTTTTGAGGAATTTTTAAAGTTTCCCCATTCTATGTGGCATGCGATACTAGAGGTCTTGGTGCAGCGATTCCATGCAAAGACTGGCACCTTTCACTTAAGTTGTAGAGACTATGCAGCCCTTCTCCTTGACTGGATGGCTATTCTAAGCCTTAGATTTGAGAGGTATCTTGTCCCATCTGATCTCATAGATTTTGCTACTATGAGCGCACTTATGGGCATTCGCTATCCCCCCACTTCGGCAAGACGACAATACTTTAGGCCTATCGAAGAGCCTAAGATCTGTATGGAGTGCCTAAAGGAGAGCATACCTTGGATGGCGGAGCCTGACGACATTGCTCTCAGGCAGTTCTTTTTCTAATTCATTGGTAGTTGCTTATTTGACAACAACTGGTCAATGCTGACCTATAAGCTGCTGTGAGCCATGAGAGTAATGTCAAACATTGGGGCCTATGATTAAGGGGCCATTTCTTATGGATTCTTTATCGCTTTCCTAAGGCAGGCTTCACGATGTGGCTTCAAGAGCCTTAAGGGTTGCTGGCAGGTTCTGACATGTTGGGCATACAAGTACATTCCAGCCCTACGCCCACAGTATACTGGCCTATCATCAGAGATTTACCCTCGGGCATATGCTTGGTCCCCTGCGATATCACTAGAGTTGTCTTGACATAGCTGCCCACCATCGGCGTAGCATTGGATTGTGTCATCTGGGGTGAGATACTCAATCTTCCCTATGATGGTTGGTTGTTGGGTAGGCTTGAGGTTACCCAAGCCATGGCTGAGTCGCAGGCGCAGTGCTAGTTCTGGGATTTGTTGAGCTAGGAGTTCTTCTTAACTGAGAAGACCTCTCATCAGGTTATGCCAATCTTTAGAGTACCTAGAGACCCTCCTTAGGAGCTTATGCATTTTAAGATGATTTTGGACAATCCTGACTATATGACAAGCTCCTTCAATGGTTTTGTCACTAAGGACACCAACTACTTCACTTGGTTTTTGCAATCCTCAGCCAAACCCATTTTGGATGATTACCTAGTGAGTGGGGGCAGAGTGCTTGGTGGCACAACACATGCACGTTGGGCTTCAGAGGCCTACTTGAGGTTTCAGGTAGATACACTACAGGCTAAGGTGAGAGATCTTGAAGGCGTTACTACCGCTAGAGAGGGGTATATACAAAAGGAGATTGCCAAGTCACTTGCTTAAGAAAGGGACCTATGGCAAAGAGAGAAGGAGGTCCATACCATTGCCACTGAGAGAGAGAGAAAGAGAGAAAGGGCTCAACTACAAGTTAAGATAAGCCTACTTCGCAGGTATATTAGTGTTCTGATTGGCGAGATAAGGGGACATAGGATGCTTGTACCTCTTGCACCTCATATTCCCGATAGAGATCCTCCCATTTGCCGACATTAGTCAAAGTGCATGCCTGTTCCTCCCAGACTAGCTGGTAGTTGGGGATATGCCACCTTAGATGATAGGGCTTGGGGCCTTGTACCAGGATATGTCCTAGGTTCTCTAAGGGGTTAGTCCTTCTACGGGTCCAACTGTAGGTGATGATGTCGATGATGATAACGTTGGGCGCTTTGCTGATAATGCCATTAGAGATGATGAATCCCTCTAGGCCAGCCGTGTATTGTTGTACCATGATGTAGCCTCTGTGTGGGTATGTTTTTTTCTCATTTTTCTTGTATTTTGTAGAAATTGTTGTGTTTTGTAAACATTTCCCCTTGGTGGGCTAGATATGTATATATTAGATTGCCTTTTGGTGGGCCTAGATTGTATGTATTATATTGTCCCATAGTGGGCCTTAATGTACGATATTGCCTCCTAGTAGGCTCTTATTGCATGATGTGTTGGAGAAATCTGGTTTTTGTATCTCATACAAAAACACACGCAGCGGAAGCAACAAAAACACGGATCTACTTCAATCATGAAAGATAAACATGTAACCATGAATTCTAGAATTAAAGAATAGAAAGCGTACCTTGGTGCAGTGAATTTCAAAACCAAACTTGAGAATACCTTTAATCTTCATCTCAATTCCACATGGTGCCCAAGATGTGTGGTCTCTCAATCAGTCCTTTTGTACATAAACTCTCAAAGAAAAATCCTTCTTTTTCTCCTTGTGGAGAAAAACTGATTTCTTTTTCTTTTCATCTTATGTACGTTAAAACTATATATTCTCACAGTTTCTTTATTTAATAACACTTATTAAATAATGGCTGATTTCTAATTGGGTTAGCCTTTTGGGCCTACCCAAGTGGGTTTTAGTTTGTGGTTTGAGATGGGACCAAAGGGACCAATAAGACACTAGCTCCAATGGGCCTTAAGCTTTTCCGTCAACTCTTGACAAGTCCAAAGTTACCATTAATTATATTCAATACCACTATAAGAATATAATTGCACTCTAGGCCTTATTTATAAATTATATCCCAAGACTTTATTATACATTCAACTCCTTCATTAAAATATTCGTAGTAATACAAAGTCATTAATATTGACTGCCACTTTGAAGGTTACTACATCTTAATCCTTGAGTACCCGGTTTAATCCTTTATGTTATTCATAATATATTTATGAAATCCAATTTCATAAATATATACTTTAGTAACTCTTTACTAAAGTGGTTGGGCCCAACACTCTGAATAACCAAACTCGTTAAACTTATCTCAAGGGAATATTTTATATCTCCGTTAAGAGATTATGAATTCCATCTTGAGAATATATGTTCCATTAACACTAAATGTGCCTGCACAACATACTGAGGTTTTGACCATAACTTATAGATCTCACTCCTGATATATCAAAGCAACCTACATCTCATGATCAGGTCCATTATTCTCTCAGGATTTAGAGTTGATGTAAATAGAAGTCGTGAGATTTATTATTCAATTGACAGTCTTTAGGGGAATAATAAATCTCATAGCGGTCCAGTTCAATATGTCTTAACTCTTAAAACATATTAATATACCAACTAGAAGTCTCTACTTCCATGATCAAGACAAATCATCTTAGTTGATATGTTATAGTCTTCGCAGATGAAATGCCCAATTTCATCACCGACTGCGAACTAAAATTCTGAGTTTACAAAGAATTTGTGATTTATATCTTTCTGTGACTTTTCACATAAATCACATACTATGCATCTCATGGACTAAGATAATGTCCCACTAGTTCATAAATAGTCTCATATAATTAAGTAACTTAATTATTCATGACATGCCAATAAATTGGATTTTAGGGTACAAACCCTAACAATCTCCCACTTGCCCTCAAAGACAATTTACCACATATCCGACACTTATCTCCCTATAGAGTAATTCATAGTCAGTCTAAGGCAAGGTTTGGAAACAAGTCTCAGCCAAATTTAATGCATAAATTATCTTTTCTACTACTATTTTTCACGTACTCATATCTCTCTAATGAGATGATACTTACACTTAATGTGTATCTTCACCACCTAGGATGAACACATATCTTGAAGTTCAACTTCATGAATCACAATCAAACTACAAGTTAGTATTTGTACATCCAGTATCTATCAAAACTTCACTTTAGTGGACAAGCATATAATCCCTCATTCTCCTAAGATATTTGAGTATATGCTTTACTCCCACTAAATTAAGTGATCTTTGATTCAATTGATATTTGCTTACCATGCCCACCGCAAAATAGATATTTAGCCTAGTATTTAGCATAGCATAAAGACTTCCTATTGATTAGATATAAGGAACCGTCTTATATGCTCTTCCTTTTATATATCTTTGGACTATAGTCCTATATAAAGGAACTTCAAACTTTAAAAGGAAAGAATCCTTTCTTAAAGTATTACATGCTATACTTGGTTAGAATCTCCTCATTTCTGAATTTTAACAAAGTTATAATTCTTAGGATGTGACTAGTCTTTCCCAAGTACTTTATATCAAACTGGAGTAGACAACCAAAAACTCCTTTGATGACAATAACTCTATATCATTCTAAATAATTAAAATGTCGTCAACATTCATTAAGAAATTTATTATTCTATATAGCATTTACACACATAAGGCATTTTAAATACTTGATCAAAATCAAACAATTTGATTTCTTGATCAAAGATGATATTTTATGATTTAGATGCTTGCTTTAGTCCATAAATGGATTTTAAGCAACTAGCATACTAAACACTACTGGTTCTTTGTTATGAACAAGTCTAGTTACATCATATAGATGTCTTCCTCAAGATTGCTACTAAAAGAAGCTTTCTTGATATCCATTACCATATTTCATCCTAATGAAATATAATGGATAAGAGAATCTAGATAGAGTCAAACTAGACTATTGGTGAAAAAATCTTTTCATAGTCGAAACATTTCTTTTTGAATAAATCTTTTCCCTACTAGTCTTGACTTTGAAGGTTTGCACCTTCAAATCTATCAATCTCATTTACTTGTAGACCTATTTGAAAACAATAGGCTTAATGCAATTAAGCACCTCTACAAGTTCTAGACTTTAAATAGAATTTAATTCTATTCCATAACCTTGAATCAGTAATCAATTCATATCATCTATTGCCTTTACTAGGACCGAGGATCAAATTCATATCCTTTGGAATAACTCAAAAGTTTATCCAAAAGTATGAATTTATTTGGTAATCTTCCCACTACAATATTGTACCCGTGTATTAGCTATATATCTAGAATAATGTTTGTGTGTATCTAATACAACCATCTCATTTCCAAATTACTTTATGTTGTCCTATAACAAATTTTGACATTTTTCTTCTAGAAAAAATCACCTTTACTTTGAAAGAGCCCTATTCCTCCTTTATGTAGCACTAACTTAAAGATGTCATTGAACTTTATTCCTTTACAAAAAGGAACCCTAGATCATATTATCCTCTAAATAGAATTCATAGATTGTGAATATAACAAAATAATGGTTCTAAAAGCCCATCTTTCACCAATCTTGAATACCATTTAGATTAATAAGATCTAGACATAAGTGCCAAAAATACAAAACCAAAGGATGGAAACTTTCTCTTTAAAAACATATAAATTTCCATCTAGAAAACAATCATGGACAATGCTTAGCTTTACCAAAACAGAAACAATTTCCTTTTGGTCATGCTTTTGAGACTAATTTCCTTTTGGCAATTACTAGGGCAACTAACTTGTCCAACTATTTGGTATTATAATTCCTCTTCTTATCACCCTTACCTTTCAGTTTAGGCTAAGAATTTGAATTAAATCATATCGATCTTAGCCTTAGCTTTTAGGATGTCTTCCGTTACGTAGAATTCACTAATCAATTCAGAAAATATAAAAAAATTTATTTTCAAAACAATCTGAATTGATCAAATGATTCTAACAAGGACTTGTGGATTACATCCACATGAGATTAACATTTAATCTCTACATCCAAGAATTCCAATTCATTTAAAAATAAAATATTTTCATAAAATGACATAGAATTGGAACTTCTTAAGCTTTTCTTAGCACTCAATATGATTTATACCAAGCATCTCATTTAGACTTAATATAAAGTCTAAGTCTAGTACTAACTCTTGCATCTCATGCAGTAGCACGATTGAGATAGAAGCCAATATAACATATTAGCATTTCAATAGAGACTATGATCATATCATAAGCTATCTTCCATAAATGCATCATGTATAGGAAATTAAGACAATGTTGAATCAAAATAGAATATTTACTTCAACTCCTTTAAGCACCATGTCCAAAATTATTTCTTAGTTAATGTGATTCAACTAAAATAGTAGCTAGAGGATAAAATTTATGACAACTTTATATTGAGACCATGAACTTAAATACCAGGACATTATCATTTTGCATCCATAACCATATAATATGGAACCCGAAAACATACTATACTAGGTGCAACGACAACCTAATCCCGCAATTAATATTCCTCAGCATAGAGTGAATACCAATCAATATGATCATGCGAGAATTATTCTCTTTATTAATGCTATCATGGTAACTCTTACCAAACAAAAATAATTTGCCGCTCTTCCTTTGGCCTCTAAGTAATAATAGCAAGAACTCAGCATAGAGGATGCTATCAAACTTAGTCTAGTGTACNTCTCAATGATAGAAATGAACATATATGACCTCCCACAAGAGAATGATTACAAATCTTTGAAACTTTTCATTTGGCTTCTTTACAAATCATAACATTTGGTCATTTATGAACAAAACATCTCATTATGAGATCAGTGCTTGAAATTTTTGATATTTTAATATTTAAAATAAGCCTTTGGCTTTTTTAGCATCATACATTTCAAATTAAAATGTCGCTTTCCCTTTTTCCTAGTCAAATACTAGTATATGCGACGACTTTTGTAGGTCATTATCTCTTTTCATTTTGAGATTTACATTTGGTGAGCTCTTTTGCAAAAACAAAACAAAATAAAGTGGGAAGAGATATAGGCACAAGTCTATGCAAGTATCAAGATCATCAAGACTATTGATCAATCATTCATGACAAGCTTGAAGATCTATTTACAACACATAGTTTTTAAGATTTCTCCCACACAGATATATGTGCATACATAACAAGCTAAGCTTGTAAATGCACTAAGCCATTAGTACTTCGTACTAGGCCAAATTCACATGAGATATGTGCTCAAACATATATGATCAAACTTCTTGAATTTTTTTTTTTTTCACTTTTTATGTGGTTTTGGATTTTTACACACACAAAACAAAGACATAAAAGTAAGATCAAAAACAAAAACAAAACAATGCATATAAAGAGATGCATGATGCACAAATGCATGACAATGAAGCACCTAATGCATGAAGGGTCCTACAAAGATCGAAAGAATTAGATCAATGACCAAAAGAGTAAAAGCTCAATCATAGGAACCCTTCCTCATCCAAACAGAATGATTGTTTGGAATGAGTGTCTCATGAGAAGTGAGACGAGGGTTGGAAGAATGAGAATTGGAGATGCACATAGACAAGGAGGCAAGTACATTAAAAACTTTCTTTAACAACTTACCATTTTCCCCCAAAATTCAATTTAGCTTTGATATCACAACTTCTAAACAGCTCAAGTTTCTCTTTTTCTTTTAATTCTTTTAAGAGCTTGAAACTTAGAGCAATGCGGTCTTAGATGACCAAGGGCACCACAATGGTGACAAACAATGTGTTTATGTCCATTAGACCTTTTGGGAAGGGATCTAGCAACATGAGTTTGTTCTCTCTTAACTTATGACATTGAGGTCTTATATGACCAATCACACCACAATGGTGGCAAGTAGGAACAAACTTAGATCCATTCAATTTCCTAAGATGGGACCTAAATAGAGGCTTTGACTTAACAGCCTTTTCTCCACTTTTTGATTTCTTTTATGTGGAGGAATGTACACCGATTTGTCCTTAGAGGTAGAACTCACATTAGGCATAAAATCAGGCACCACAACATGATTGCAACATATATTATCTTCCTTTTTAGCAACAAGTTCAACAATCAAATACTTGGCATGCATCTTAAGAGATTCATTTTCACATTTTAGCTCATCACCAAGTTTGTTGGACAAAACAAGTTTAGCATCCAAGTCCATATTTAAACATTCAAACTCTTTCATCTTTTCAAGAGAATTTTCAGCAAGCTTCTTATATTTTTCAACCAATTTATTGGATTCATTGAGCTTAGCAATCAAATCATCCTTTTCATAAATGAACTTGCTCAAATTCTTTTGAAACTTCTTAGCTTCTTTCTTCAAGAGTTTGTCAACAACACCTATAGATTCAAGTAACATGTCATCACAATTATGAGGACTAACACTTATAGAGGCATTTTCACAAACACATGGTATGTTACAATCAACAACATCCATAAAAGCATACAAAACATTATCCATGGCAAAACACACAAGGGTCAAGGATCACACTTAGGTAATAAAATGAAAACAAGTGTACATGTTCTGATACCAATTGAAAGCTCGAAAATGAGTCAAAAACACAAGAGTTGTTTAGACCCCCAAATCAAAGTTACGGCTTGGTTGATTTTACACTAACTTAATACTAAGTGTGGAATAGTGTAAACACAAGCGTACATGCAAGAGAACTACTATAATCCATATTTAAAGCAATACAGCAGTAAAAATGAAATGAACAAAAGTAGGAAAGAGAAATGCCAACACAAATAACACCGAGACGTGTTATCGAAGAGGAAACCGAAGAACTCGGGGAAAAACCTCTCCGCCACCCTCCAAGCGGTAATCGATCCACTAGACAGTCAGTTGGGATACATGGGTTAGCAAGAGACCCTCTAAGCCTAATCTACCCAATGTACCTAAGCCCTTCAAGCTCCTACTCCAACAAGGCTTCTTGGAACCGTGTTTTGTCTAACTTTCCAGATCCCACAATACACCTGATTGCATCCACCAAGCCTCATCGGCTTCTTTTAGCAAATCCCCAAAGCTTCCCAAACTCTAAAACACTCTTTACACTCTGAATAGGTATGGGTTGTATTTGGGTACAAATCTCCTCTCAAAGTATGACAATGGGAGAAGGATGGAGAAAAGGCTACAATGATTTTTTTTGTTTTTTGTTAGGTGCGTGTATATGTATAACTTATCAAATAAAAAAGTGTGTATATATAATAAAAAAGCATGTATGTGTGTGTGTGTGTGTGTGTGTGTGTGTGTGTTTGTTTTTTTTTTTTTTTTTTTTTTTGGGAAAGGGGGTGGGGGGTTATAATATATTAGTGCCACAACTTAGCCCCCAAACAAAAATTCCTAGCTCTGCTCCTGCACTACCTTGCAATGTTTACCCATGGTTATGGCATTACATTTATCTAGCATATGAACCAATAGAGTCAAAAAGCCTACGTTTTTTGAGTCACAAATATCAACATCTAACTGGCCATAGTCAAGAGATTACTTGTACGATTAGAATTGTTGTTGTTGTTCGGAATTTAAGGTTTGATTGATAGAATGGTCATGGTGCTATGGATTTTTTGCTAGAAGACTTGGTTCTGTTTGGGACATATTTATGTAATTGGCCAATCCTTTGACAAAGCGCACTTTACTTATAATTTGGTAGATCTAGGATGAGTTTAGTACATCAATAAACAAGTGTTCAAGTTTAGTATTGAAGTCATGCAAGTCTGACCAAGAAACAAGTGACGTAGTGCTGTTCATTAAAGCTAGACAAATCTCTCGACAAAATCCTTTCTATCGAGGTTTAATGTTGAAGCTTAACAGAAGCTTGACAGAAGCTGTATTTGTCGAGAAATACGAAATCAAAATTTCCCAATCTGATTACATGCATATCCTTGAGCATTTGTCTAGGGTTTCTTTTCACACAACCTAAGACATATATAATGATTATTTTAAGGGCCGTCATAGGTGATGCAAGGGATTCAAGTTGCTACAGAACAAAATACATGCATATTGTGACTGGAGGCCCCAGTTCATCTTATTCTCTATAGAAGTTACTGCGTCTTTACGCCAAAGGTTTTGTAACCAAGGAACTTTCTGATCTTTATTGTTGATGAACTGAAGAACTTTGCAGCCAATAATCTTCCTTAAGTTGGTGTGTTAGTCACGTATTGGGATCTGTGCATCATTGGTTAGTCACATACTAGGATTCGTGCATTAAACGGAGAGATTGCCACTACAATACAAGTCTAATTGGGTATTCGGGTAAGGGTTCAATTGTAGGTTGGTATTGGATACTGGAATTCCTTTTAATTATAACCGCTTGTGATTGATAATAATAGATTCTCGGGAGTGGTGACCTTAAATTCATTTGGTAGGGTTTTGCCTCAGTGGTTTTTGTAAGGTAGAATTTAATCAACTATTTTGTTGGCTTTATTCCTTACCAATTTGCTTGTAATTCAACATTTAGAAACCTTGTATTTAGGTGAGAATCATGTAAGGGTAGTGTGTGAGAGTATGAAGAAATGCTCATGAGTGTGCAGAAAAACTCATGAGTGTGCACTCAACAGGGCCTCGCAGCTGGCAAGTCGCCAAAGGAGGCAGATGTGTGAGGCATGCCGAGGAGCTGAAAAGTCATGCCAGCTGGAGCACTACAGGACAAAACTTCTAGTTTGGCCAGGTAGTTAGCTCGCGACTTAGTCAAGTAGCGAGGCCAAGTCGCCAGACCACTCTATTTAGAAAAAACAGACCATTTGCATTTCAAACACAAACTAGTATAAATACCCCTTATACTCACGTATTGTAGAGAGCTTCTAGAGAGAATTTTGAGAGAGAAACTCTAGAGAAAAATAAGATTCACTCATCCATAATCTTCATCCTTGTTTCTCCAAATTTCTCTACTCTCACCATCTCCATTGTTACATCCTTGAGAGGTACAATAGCCAAATCCTTATCTCACTATATCTGTATCTGTGAGAAGGTTGTTTGATGCTTGGGAAGTAGTTAGGAAGGGAGCAATTGATATTGGTTGATACTATGGGCTATAGCGGAATTCGGTAAGGTAGAGAAGACAAAGGTTCGGCGTAACCTCATTAGGTACACTGGGTAGATTAGGTTTGGACGGTCTTCTGCTGTTCATGTATCCTAACTTGATTCTCTAGTGGATTATTGACCGCTTAAAGAGTGGCAAAGAGGTTTTACGCTGAGGACTTCAGTTTCCTCTTCAATAACACATCGTTGTGTTGTCTTTGAGTTTGCATCTCTATTCCATTAATTTTTTCCATTTAATTTCTACTATGGTTGTGATTTTATTTGGTTTAGATTATTTTATCAACTCTGTTTTAACTTATTTTCATATTCTACACATACATTGTTTAATAATAAGTTTGAATTGGTAATTTATAATTTGGGGGTCAAAACGTTCATAGGTGTTTACACACTTTTTGAACATTCAATTTTCCCCATTCATAAACAAATCACCTATGTCAAATTTATTTTCTGCTGCATTTAACTTAGTTGGTGATTTGTTTGGGCTACCTCGCTATTGCATGTTAAATTGACTTAATTAATTCACTTGAATAATTAATTAATTAATTTTCCAAAGAGGTCAATACATTTTTGTCCTATCAAGTGGTATTAGAGTGGGCACACTTTGATTAGGTTTAATCTTTGTTGTGTAATCCATTGACCCCTATTGTCATGGCTACAAGCGGCATGAAAAGATCTTTTATTACAAATACATCTTTCTTTTCTAATCTCTCTTTGATTAAGTGTTTTAGAAAATGTAAGTCTAAAAGTTATTTGAAAGCTATCTTGATGATTGTTGAAAATGGTCGTAGTGTGACAAGGAAGAAACTAGACTGTCTCAAAATAAAGATGTGTGCAATGCAGCTCATCTGAGAAGGGTGAAACTTAAAAGTTTTATTCATTAGTGGCAAAAGAGAGAGAAAACCATTCCTACTAGTTTGTCAAGTAAGCATAAAGTGTGCTTTATGATGAAGTCTGCATTTAAGGTAATGAACACATGTTTATGGTACCTTCATAGTGGATGCTCGAGACACATGACTGGAGACCATTCTCTCTTTGAGATTTTTGAGTCCAAGAAAGGTGGAAATGTCACTTTTTGGTGATGGGAGCAAATCAAAAATTAAAGGGAAGGGAACCATCTCTCTACCTGGACTGCTAGACATTACAAATGTGTTGTATGCAGAAGGTCTAAGAGTGAACTTGTTAAGCATAAGTCAGATATGTGATCAAGACTTCATGGTGTTGTTCTCAAAAGGGAAGTGTTTCGTTTTGAATGAGTCTAGAAAGAAACTCATAAGCAAAGTCCGCACTCTAGATAACTGCTATGGATGGGTACCTGATGCTGATATTGTGTGCAATAGTATTCATTTGCCATGGCACCAAAGAATGGAACATGCTAGCTACAAACATCTATCAATTGTATCTAAGCATGAATCAGTGTTGGGAATACCAAACCTCAGTAGGGTTAGCAATGTTGTGTGTGGACCATGTCAGCTTGGGAAACGAACGAATGTAAAACATACAAGTACTCAGACATCAACTACATCTAGACCTCTGGAACTACTACATTTGGATCTCATGGGTCCAACTAGAACCAAATCTCTTGGAGGAAAGAGATACATCATGATTGTAGTAGATGATTTCACCAGGTACACTTAAGTCATTCTTCTAAGATCCAAGTCAAATGCTCTTGAGCACATTGAAGCTTTGTGTACAAGACTGTAAAATGAGAAGAACATGAAGATTGATCAAATTCGAAGTGATCATGGTAAAAAATTCGAAAACTCATACATGGAATCTTTTTGCACTAGATCTGGTATATCTCAAGAATTATTTACTCCTATTACTGCTGAGCAAAATGATGCAGTAGAAAGAAATATCAGAGTCATTCAAGAGGTGGCTAGAGCCACATTACACATAAAGATGTGGCCATAAATTTATGGGGAGAAGCAGTCAACGCCGCATGTCATATGGTTAGCTGGTTATATTTCAGATCCGGAACAAAGAAGACTCCCTATGAATTATGGAAGGGAAGAAAGTCGAATGTGAAGTATTTCAGAATCTTTAGAAGTACTTGTTTCATCCTTAAGGCCAGAGAGAATGTGGGAAAGTTTGACTCTCGAAGCGATAAAGGAATATTTTTGGGATACTCCTCCATAAGCAAAGCTTATCAGGTGTACAACAAAAGAACCAAGATGTTCATGGAAACCGTGAATGTTGTTATTGATAAAGCTTTAAATTCTGGTTCTAAGAAAAGTAGTGAGGAAATACCTAAGGAAATTCTTCCTTTAGAGCCTAAGGTTGTTCAAGAAGAAGTTAATCAAGAGCTCGTTTTTCCAAGTACTCCAAGTGTTGTAGAAGTATCAGCAGATATTCCTACATCACTTGAGTCTGAATCTCATAAAGAAAAAGGACCTTATACATATCCTTTCTGTTAGGTTCTAAAGTTTAGAAATTTATGTATTTAGAACTCTAATTTGTAATATTGGCAAACCATGATCAAAACAATATGTTTAGTCTTGTTTAAGCTTGCTTAAAGTTGATTAATTATTGTAAAGTTGGAATCGAGAAACTGTAGATGCATTGGGGCATTTCAGTCTGGCTCAATCGATCGAAGAATAGACTCGATCGATCGAAAGTTGACCAGATTGCGTTTTCTGCAGTTTTTCCAACTCAGCCTTAACTCATTAAAATGTTTAGGGTTTTATGTTTTTGCCCTAGGTATATAAGGCAAAACCCTAGCCACATTTTTAAAGTTGCTCCAGTTGTATTGTTACTCATACATTGCTGTTTTGTGTAAATCTCTTGTGAGATCTAGAGGAGCTTTCCTTTACACAAAGTTTAGGGTTTTCAAGATAAAGATTACTTCAACATCTTAATGATTAACAAGGTTGCTACCATTGAAGTTTAAAGAATATCAAGCGTGGGTGCTTGTAGCTGATTGAAGAATTCAAGAAAGAAGGAGTCCGTGGATTCGGAGCTTGCACGTGGTCGTGTCAGTAAGTTCTACTGGTAGTAGCATTAGGAAGTCGAGCAGGTAGCTTGTAAGTCCTTTTGTATAAACTTCGATTCTTTCATAGTGAATTCAGTTTTGCCTTGAGGATCGATGGGTAAAATCCTCCCCAGGTTTTTTACCGGTTTGGTTTTCCTGGGTGACCATATCTTGTGTTATTTATTATTCTGCTGCTTTGTATTCTTGATATGATTGTTTGATTGTTTTAACCTAGAATTGCTTAATTTGACTAAGTAACAACTTGGCTAATTAACTAGGCTACTCAATCTGGTTGTGTGTTAAGGGGTCTAAAACCGTTCAAGTGGTATCAGAGCGGGTAGCTCTTTTGTTAGAGATTTTTTAATCTCTGTGCTGATCCTTGACCCCTGTTGTCATGGAGTATGGACACTCTCTTGTTGTTCCTCCTCACTTTGATGGGAATAACTATGCTTATTGGAAAGTAAGGATGAAAGCATTCCTGAAATCCATTGATGAGAGAGTTTAGAATTCCGTTGAATACGGGTGGGAGAAGTCTATTACTCCTGTGAGTGAGTGGCAAACTTCTGAAAAAGAAGCAGCTAGCTTCAATAGCAAAGCTATGAATGCCATCTTCAATGCTGTTTCTATGGAGGAATTTAAGAGGATCTCTAATGTTGAGGTTGCTCATACTGCTTGGAAAATCCTNAAAAAGTGGAACGGAAGGAGTATTATTTTTAAATTAACTTCAAAAGGTTCAAACAAACAAATGATTACTCTATGTCTATGGTTTAAAATTGACACCTCGAACCATTTCCCTCCCTCCAGATCCCCAAGTACTTTGTATATATAGAGATGTCAATTTAGCTACAAAGTTCTTGGTTTAAAATTGTTTTTATAAAGCGACTCCAAAGTTCAGTGGATGTCAAGGCATTTTACCTCTCATAATTATTAAAAATCACAACCTTAACTTATAAGTGGAATATTATTATGAAAAATATAAACACTATGTATTTGTATATTAAAAATTCTAAACAAATGAGCATAATATAATTGATATGTTATTTTCCAATGAGTTTAATAATATAAAATTACTACTCAATATTTACATGAGTGCCATTTTGTTGTCCAAATTGATCTTTAAGTATTTATAAAGCGTGCACAACATATATGTTTACGAAGATATACGTTCGTTAGTTATACATTTTTTCCATTTTGAAGTCAAATCTTGCCAAATGGCTATTGCTATTAGGGCAGTTGACCAACATCGTCCCAATTTATAACTGAGTGTCCCAAATCTTAGTTCTTTTGGATTATTTATTTATTTTTTGGTCATAGACTTACATTTTGCTTGGAAAGTAATAAGAACTAAAACAGTCAACTGGAAAGAATTTGTAACAAAACGATAAATTATATAATTTTAACCCAAAACATACAAATACACATTTATACATTAATATATCATCGGTGGAAAATTGTTGAAAAGTAAAGATATTTCCTACATTTGTGATCCATAAATGAAAAAAAGGTTACAATTAATTTTATTTTTTTAAAAAGGCTTGTATATACATAATGAAATATCAAGAAATTTAATTAGGTTTTGTTAGAAAATTTTTATAATTGCCTATGCATTGAAAGAGTGTGTGTTGGCTTGTGTAAGCACAAATATTAAGATTTAAAATAAAACAAGTAAATTAATACACAAATATCAATATAATTAAAACAGTGAATACAATGTTCGTCCAATTTCATTAAAATTTTGTTATTATAGATATAATTTTCTAAATTGAAAATAGTTTAGAAAATTAATATGAAATTTTTATGTGAGATTATCTTTCAATTTTTTTTTTCATTAATTAAATACTTAAGAGAAATTTTTTAAATATAATAGCATTGAAAACTGAGGTGGTATTATGAGTAACCATTACATGAAACAACTCTTACACGAGGCTAAGTCCATTCCACTTCGACCGTGACTGGTAATCCATATAACATTGAAAGTCATAAATCATTCCCGTGTTGGGGAATCGAATAATAGCAATCTATGATCCGTAAATAGTACCGTGAAACCTATTTTTAATATTTTTTTAATAAAATGAATGTAGATCCCATGAACAGTACTGCTACAGTACATAAACAGTGCAACTACAGTACGTAAACAGTGATAATTGTCCCCTAAAGCAAAACGCGTGAAAAAAAAAAAAAAAAAAAAAAAAAAAAAAAAAAAAAAAAGGAAAAGCAAATTATGTTTGGCACTATTTCTCTTGGTTTTGAAAACAAGGTTGGTCAATTTATTTTCACATAACATGTCTTATGTACCTTGTTTAGTTTTGATGAGCTTATTTATTGCACTTGACTAGTTGAAACTTTGTAGTTCATGTTGTGTGGGAAAGATGTTTATGGTTATTGATCACTTTGTCTTGATCTTAAAGTCACGTGTTATTTGACTGTCGAACTTGATCCTTTTGAGAAAGGCATAAATAACCATCTCGTCACTGTTCACTAGCCAATCATGAACACCTTAGTGCATATCATAAGATTCTGTGCTCGAGAAAGTGTAGCACATGCACAAAAAGAACATAAGGTGTTGCCTCAGCTTAATTGCTTAATGCTTAAATTGGTGTGTACTATTAGGCTTGATGTCATCTCACATATATAAAATTGGTGTGTACTATTAGGCTTGATGCCATCTCACAAAAAAAAAAAAAAATGAGGCAAAAATACAAGAAATTTACATGATTGTAAACTTTCGTTCTAGGAGATGTGGGAGTTATAGGATGTAACTCTTTAGGTGATAGTCTCTTTTAAATTCTATGTGATGGATTGTGTAGACTTTGTGATTAATTGCTATTCACATATCACCTCACATGTATCTCAAGTTTTTGCTAGTTGCACACACTATATAAGTTACTCTTTGCTAAACTTTGTACATGTTATTGTGTGTGTTTTTGGTCTAACCAACCAAGTTTGCAAATACTTTGAGAAGCAAAACATTTTTTTTGCTTGAAAATTTAAAAAGAAGAATGGCTAAAATTTTCTTTGGAGAAATTGGGATTAAAACTTGGGTTTTTGGAAAAGCATTCCATCTCATACTCATGCATTTTGTTTCAATTAGTTTAATGCTTTAAGGAGTTGTTTTCAAAATATGGTTTGTGATTTTCAAAACTGTGATTTTTCTCAAAACTTTTGTGAGCCTCTGCCCAGTTTGATCGATCCATTCTGATTTTCGATCAATCGAAAAAGTGCTTTAATTTGTTTAAAAATGACTGTTTGACTCGATCAATCGAATGTATTTTTCGATTAATCGAAAGTCGCGAATCAGGTTTTTAAAAACACTGTTCTTGACTGATTCAAACACTTTTTCAAAAAGTTTTCAAACTTTTTCTTTCTCTCTCCGACTCGACAAGGATAAAAGTCCAAATTTTTGTCGTTTTCCTCCAGATTTTTTGCAAGGTTTCTCTTTCCTCAAGCCGGTATGACTATCTTACCCTTTCTTTTGAGTTTATTTACTTATTTCATGCATTTTTCATGCATTATTCTTTAAATTTTCGGACCTTTCTCTTTTTGGGATTTTTGTTGATTCAAGCCTAATTTTTTGTAATTGATCAATGGGTTTTTGTGGGGACATGCTATAAACATGATCTTGAAAGTTTAATTTGATTAATTTTGGGTTTTGTGAGCAATTGAAAATTCTAGGGCTTGTAATTGATCCGAATTGGGGATTTTTGCTCAATTGGGTTTAATTGATGAAATTGGCTTGTTGTTTTGATGAAATTGGTTATTATAATTTGTTTTCAACAATGTGTGATGATCAATTCATCATTTTGTTTCAAAATTTTCAAGTGGTTTTTCAAATTTTTTAGGGTTTTTGTTAGAAACTCTATATTTGAGCCAATTTTGTGAAATTGAACCTAATTAGAACTGTGTTTACTGCATTAGTTCATGCATCATAACATTGTTAATGTTCATGCATCATATAGATTTTGTTCTATTTTTATTGTGCTAACTTGCAGTCTGCCGTTAGTTTTGTTTTATTCTTTTCTTTTGGTTTTCTCTTTGTGTCTCTATGCTTTCCTTAGCATCATGCCTAGGAAGACTAGAGCCCGTAGGACTATTCCCTCCTCTTCTCCATCCCCTCCTTCTTTTGACCGTGAGAAGTTTCTAAGTGAGAAAAACCAAGAGATTTTTGAGAAGCTAAACCTTAAGAGAAAGATTTGGGCTGAGCGTTCTGTTCTCTTAGATGAACTTGATCCTGCCATTAGGGCAAACTTTGAGCATCGGGGCTGGTTACCCTTGGTGGATATTTCTAATCCTCCTCCACCTTCTGCCTTGATTAGAGAGTTCTTTTCAAACATCTCTATCCGCATCTATGATTCCAACACTTCGGTAAAGAGTTGGATATGAGGCGTAGAGTACACCATTACTTCCCGGGTAGTGGCTGATGCTTTAAGGGTACCCGTGGTCCAAAATCCTGTCTATCCTTATGATAAGTCTCCCGAGTTGAGTGATGTCTTGTCTTACATCACTGGGACTTCTATCCAGTGGGGTTCTGATCCTAGGATCACTTCTGCTGAGCTTTCCGGGTTGCACTATCTGTTCTTTATGATAGCCTATCATTCTATCTGGCCCATATCTCATGTTCACACCATTCCTCTCGAACGGTGTGTATTTTTGTACGCTCTGGTTACTGATGCTCCTATCAGTTTTCCTCATCTATTTCTTCATTCTTTGAACGATGTTTATAGGAGTTCATCTACTGCTCATGCTCTTGTTTCATCCTATTTTTATTCATAGGATTTTGCTTTATCTTGATCTTAGTGGCTTCCCTTCCTCTGAGCCCGTTCATGTGATTGCTCCCATAGGTGCATCTTTTCTTAGACAGAGGGCCGCTCATCCGAGAGCTGGTTCTAAACACCTTAGGTCTGAGCCTTCTAGTAGCGCACCTCCTCCTTCTTCTTCTACAGGTCCTGCTGGTGAGGATGTTCCTGATCCTGTTGGTGATGCTATTGCTGCTAATGTTCCTCCACCTCCTTCGACCGACTTTGATGTTCTTCGTACCTTGGAGACTGTCATGACCGTTCAGGCGGCTCATGGTCCGATTTTGGTGGACTTGCTTGATGAGATTCGCGCTCTACGAGCCGACCTTGCGCATCTTCATTCACCCTCACCACCTCCTTTTGATGCTGACTTGTGATTGCCCTTTGTCATTCCGTCACATAAAGGGGGAGTGGAGTTTTGACTTGTAGAGGGGTTTTTGTAGTTAGAGGGAGACTTTTTGTTATTGAGGAGCTTGTGGAGTTTTTAGATTGTATCTAGGTGCTTCACTTTGTATATCATTTTTAGGGATATTCATGTTAGAGGGAGTAACTTTGATTGATATACATGATATATTCATTACTTTGATTGATTTACATGATATATTCATTGATTCTTGTTGCTTTGTGATTCACTGCTTATTGATTAATATTTGTGAGATGATCATTAATATATGTCTTTATTCTATGTTGTGTGAATCTTACAAGAATGTTATGCCTGTTGTTTTACTCTTTTCTATCACACATGCGTTTATGCATTTGTTGAGTATTTCAGGAATATACAGGTTGATTCAACTGAGCTGCTGTCTACACTTGCAACTAACGGATAGTAGTTAGGATTGAATTTGAGTTTATGAGCATTATTTTTGTAAAGGCTGTTTACTTGTAAACTTTGAGCTTTTAATTTGTGTTTTGTCACGGATTGCCAAAGGGGGAGTTTGTTAGGTTCTAAAGGTTTAGGAATTTATATATTTAGAACTCTAATTTGTAATATTGGCAAACCATGATCAAAACAATATGTTTAGTCTTGTTTAAGCTTGTTCAAAGTTG
Source organism: Quercus suber (assembly GCF_002906115.3). Taxonomy (NCBI): domain Eukaryota; kingdom Viridiplantae; phylum Streptophyta; class Magnoliopsida; order Fagales; family Fagaceae; genus Quercus; species Quercus suber. Next base: position 110,056 of record NW_027070239.1, read on the forward strand.
ATTAATTATTGTAAAGTTGGAATCGAAAAATTGTAGATGCCACTACAAAAAAATCGATCTATTGCGGTGGACCTATTGCGGCGGGTGAGAAAACAGCCGCTACATGTAGCCTATTGCGGCGCAATTTTGGCCAGCCGCTGTACAAGGGGTCTATTGCGGCGGGCCAATGACCCGCCGCAATAGGTCTTGTATATTGCGGCGAAATACAGCGGCAGGCCAATGACCCGCCGTAATATGCTCGTTATAATGGCGTTAAACTGAGATATAACGGCGGGTCACATGCCCTGCCGCAATAGACCCCTAAATTGCCCCCGCTGTGTCCTGAAATTTTCCCTCTGTTTTTTTTTTTTCCTTTTCATTTTAGCGCCTTTTCGTTTTTAGCCTTTTCATTACTCTCCCACACAGACTCTCAGACTCTTCGAAAATTTCTCAGTCTCGTCTCTACCACTACCCACAAACCCACAGCCGCAGCCACCACCACCCACAACCACAACCACAGCCGCCACCACCACCACCCAACCACCATCACCCACAACCACAATCACCAATCACAAAGAAAAACAAACCGTAAACCCACAGTCAACCCAACCCGCAACAAACCCACAACAAACCCAACCCACAACAAACCCACAGCCGCAGCCACCACCACCCACAACCACAACCGCCACCACCACCACCCAACCACCATCACCCACAACCACAATCACCAAATCACAAAGAAAAACAAACCGTAAACCCACAGTCAACCCAACCCACAACAAACCCAACCCACAACAAACCCACAGCCGCAGACACCACCACCCACAACCACAGCCGCCACCACCACCACCCAACCACCATCACCCACAACCACAATCACCAAATCACAAAGAAAAACAAACCGTAAACCCACAGTCAACCCAACCCACAACAAACCCACAGTCACCACTAGGCACATCACCCACCCACCTGCCACCACCGTAAACCCCAACCCAAAATCAACCCACCATTAGCCACCACCACTACAAAACAACCATTAAATCACAAAACCCAGCCATCACAAATCACCAATTACAAAACAACCACCAAAACACATCCATTACAATTTACGAATCACCAATCAGTCCCTCTCTCTACTCACACACTAGAAGACCGGTGAGTTCCCTCTCAGATCTTCGATTTCAACTCAATCTAAGTAAGGTTTCATTTTGTTCTCGATCTGTTAAATTAGCATGTGGTTTCTTTGAATCTAGGGTTTGTGAATGTTTTAAGCTTTGTGATTGTGTTTTCTGTTTGGGTGCTAGGAAATTTGTGGAATAGCGTGGAAAGTTAAGATTGTGTGGAGTTTGTAGCTGTATTAAGCTTTTTGGGCGTTCATTTTTGATGTATGCTTATTGGTTATTGAATGTTTTTTTGTTTTGTTTTATGTTTGGGAGGTGGGAAAATAATGGTAAAGCATGGAAATTGAAATTTTTGTTTAGTTTGTTGAAATATCACATTGAATAAACTATAGTCCTGTACTTGTTTGTTTTCTTTATATTATTTGGCCCGTTTATACCAGCTTGGGTTAAGGTCTGGTGATTCGTGTGGGTTTGGATTTTTATCCCTGGAGAGGGCCTTGAAGCTTTATGTACAGGTTTATGATTAGGAGTCTAGTTATCACATTATAGTGTTGAAATCTTGGTCAAGACAGTTGAGTTTTGAATTTTATATCTTTATCTATGCTACCACAACAGTGTAGTACCAATTTTCTGAAGCAGGGTGATTTCCACCAAAAAGAAAAGAATTTTTTTTTAACCAAAACACAAGTCCTTTAATGTGTCACTTGGGAGAAAGCATATAACCATTGTGCATTACTTTTTGGTTCTGTTGTTTAGTTTCTTACTATTGCTGTATTGCCTTATTCTGGCTGGTATGTTTGCAATAGTACATTTTAGTCTGCAAAATTATTTTTGGCTAAATAAAAGGGTAAGAGTAATCCTTCAGCCATATGGCTGCCCTATACGTTGTCACAGTAGTTTACTAATTGCTCAAGAACCAATGTTTGGAGACAGAATTTTTTTTTTTGGTTGGTTGTTGATAAGATTCAAACGTAAAATTTCTTGTAATTTGTTCTATAATTTTCAAATTTGAGTACTTTTGTGTGGGGATTATAGATTAAGTTAGCAGACCATGATTGAAGAGACTAATTTCATTGAATTCTGAGGTTTTGTGTCTTTTTGATTCCTTTAATGTTCTTCCTTTTTTTTTGGGGGTATTTATTTTGTTTCTTGGATGATTTTGTTTTTTAGTCTGATAACTTTAGTAGTATTTAGGCAATGAACTCTAGCTCAAATGATGTCTCTTTTACTTGCAAAAGGAGGGTAGGGAATGAGGTCGTGGGTTCGAGATCTAGTATATGCGTGTGTTGTCACAAAAGTTTACCAGTATTCGGTTCATGGGTAGAAAGATAGGCTTGATACTCCAAATTGAAGCTTGACCTTGTTTTGTCCCATCAACCTTGATCACCCGTTTTCTCTTCTTTGTTGCTCTTAGCCTGATAAAATTTGCCTATCTGCTACTGTTGTTGATTATGTGGAAGGTTTGAATATTCGGTGCTGTCATATGAGAACTAATGGTTAAACATTGTAGTAAGTTGCATATTTTCTATATGGATCAAAAGTCAAAAGATAAATGATATGACTGCTTGCTTTTTTTTTTTTTCTTTTTTTTTTTTAAAGTCTATTTAAATATCCACTTTAACTCATCCATTACCATTACTTCTTGAGGGGATGGAAAAGTTTCTTTTTTAATGGGTATATATTTTAGGTATTGCTTTCATATCCACTATGTTCTGTTGTTTCATACAGTTTAAAGAGAATTCATTATAAATAGCAGAATGGCAGATTTATCCTACAACTTGAATTTTTTTTCCTTCATATTTCATGTTAAGGAGTTCATCCTTTTTGGTTTAGCAGATTTATAGAGTATACCTTTGGAAGTAATATTTTTCCCCTTGAACCAATTTGTAGGATGGGATGAAGGTGTGCCATGAATGCAATTGGGAGAAGTTGCTCGTCTGTGGGTAATAATCAATTTGTGTGCTACTTTGACTATTTCAAATTTCTATTTTTTTGCACATAAAATGGAATCTACAAATTTCTATTTTCTCTCTAATCTAGGTTCAATCTCTTTCTCTCCCTCTCGGTTTAAAGCTTTTATCTCCCTCTAGACCTTGATCGACCTTTCTGATATAAAGAAAGGAGATTGGACTGCACAGGAGGTTTGTATTTTTCATGTTTTTGTGAAGTTCTATGTATTGTGATCTAGAAGCTAATATAACTGTATTTTTCATGTTTTTGTGAGTTTGTGAAGTCATCTTTGCTGGAAAGACTTCACCTAGTGTATTACTGCTTTGATGACATCGTCCGACTAGCTAATATAACCCCATGTGCGTCCAATACTTTGTTGTTGTTTTATTTTGGATTTTTTTTATAATAATTGGTGATGGTGTATGAGTGATTGGAATGAGATTTTTTGGTGTTTTTGTGCTTATCTGTTTACAGTTACAGTAAATGAAATTGAGGCGTTGCGCGAGTTGTATAAAAAGTTGAGTCAGTTTTATGTAGCAACATCGAAGAAGAAGACGGAGAAGGTGTTGAACCCATTGTTCGAGAAGCGCCCTAAGCAGTTTGGGGTGTTGCCACTGAAGAGAGATCTGACCCGATTCGTCAAATGGCCTAAGACTGTTCAGCTTCAGAGGAAAAAGAGGATCCTCAAGCAGAGGCTCAAGGTCCCACCAGCTCTCAACCAGTTCACCAAAACCCTCAACAAGAACCTTGGTATGTATACTATTTGATTCTTACCTTTTTTTTTTTTTACACTGCTCCAATTATTTGAGATTTGTCGAACCATATTGTTGAACCGTTTTATGTTTGGTGGCAATGGTAAAACATCTGGTCATGATTTGATGATGATGAGGATATGATTCAGCTTTCGTATTTTATTTGAGACATAGATTTGGTGGCAATGGTAATGAGTTCATCTAGAAGTCGCACATGAGTATAGTCTTTGTCCAATGGCAACTATTTATATAAATTATTTGTTTTTATTTATTTATTTTTTTGGTTTGAGAAAACTATAAATTATTAGTTGGATAATGAGTTCATTTACACAAAGGGCACCGATTTCTTCCGGGATTGGAGTATAGATTTCCCACTCACTTTGAATGCACATCATTATAAGATATGACATTTGGGTAACAGTCGCCAAGTTTGAAAGCAACCCATATTTTCTAATTGGCTAGTACCTATGACCAGTCTCCCAATCCCTTCAGGAACATCCAATTATATGGCCAAATGGGACCAAGAATTATAAAAAAATTAAAATAAAATAGGGTAGCTTTATTTCATTATTTTGAGATCTTGATGATGATGAGGATATGATTCAGCTTTCAAGTGGCAATGGTAAAACATCTGATCATGATTTGAAGGTATGTTGATCCTGTAACGATAATTTTTGTATTTTGAGGTTGTTTTATAGATTTGGATCAGTCAAGAATTTGTTTAATTGTTCATTTTGGTCTGAATGTAAGTCTACTCTTGTATGCTTCTTCATGGCATAACCTGAACAGAGATCTAATAATTCGTGTAGTTTTTCCAAATAGGAGTCTTTTGATCTTGGACAGATTTGAAATCTGTCTAAGTTGCTTATCTAAGTGGAGTGATAACCATGGTTTTAGGTTTTTTTTTTTTAAAAAAAAAAAAAAAAAAAACTCTAGTTAAAATATATTAAAAAAAAATATTAAAACATATAATTAGCTTTTGGCAAAAATCCCTTTATGGTACCTATATTTTGGCTAAGTTTTGAGTTTAGTCTTTTTGGTTAAAAGGTAAAATTTCCCTTTAAGTTTCACTAGAATTTACTTCAATTTTCTAACTTTGCTTTTATTTATTTAATTCTTCTAAAATTCAAGTTTATTACATTAAGATCTATCCATCAATTTTCGTTAATTTTTTTTAAATAAAAATTATGGAAAATATTTTTCAATCATTAGTTTATTTTTTTAATATAAAAATATTGAAAATAAAAATTTGAACAATTAACCGCAATAATTAATAAAAGTTGACAAAGAGTTCTTAATTTTTTTTTTTTCGTGCCCTTAAAATAGATAAAATTCTCCTTTTTGATTTGCAATTTCAATTTTGAGGCCTAAAAAATTACAATTCATAACTGAAATCTTACTTGTTCTGGATATGCATGCGTGCTCAAATGCATTGGTTGAGCAAAATTATGCCTGGTTGGGGCAATTGAATCCTAAATTTGAAATAAATATTTGGGGCTGCATTCCTCTTCATCATACTTGAATAATCATGTAATATATATATTGAAGTACATTCATGTGAATCCCTTATGGAATTACAAAAATATGTTTATATAATATGGGAAGAATGGTGCCAATGAATTTCTTTTACATATATATATATATATATAAAATAAAAACTATGACTAAATTAATTTATATCTTCATAAATCTATACTAATAATGAATAACTAAAGTATATAATTAGACTATATAATGAACTATTTTTATTATCAATAAATTACAAGTAATAATTTGATATCGCTTATTTACAAATTTACATAACTCAAATTCAAGTTTATATTAATATTAGTATATTAATGGAGTCTCATACTTACAAGAGACCAGACCACACAAATTTTTTTTTTCCTAGCTTTATGTATTATTCTTGTGTGAACAATTGAATAGATGGACTTCCCTTGTCACACTTTGTGTCTTATTTTTACCAATAGGCTGAAAGTGGAGGTGGGAAATGGAACTAGTTTCAAATGTTTCTGACCCCATCATTGTTTCAATCTTTTGACCCATCGGTCTTTGCCTCTCTCTTCTTATATCATTCTCTTTGTAGGTCTCCAACTTTCAACTTCAACTACAACCACTCAATTTAATATAAATGGTAAATTATAATTGTACGTCGTTTTTACCACTCATAACTTGAGGTATCAGAATTGTTGCATAGTTGTGGCACAAAAATATATGGTAAAACAAATTAAAAATTAAAGCAGAAAAAAGAAAAAGAAAAAGATAGATATAATAGTTGAGGTTAAAAATGAACCTTTACTATCAGTCCTTGAAAGAGACAGATCTCAACCGGTAAAAAAAAAAAACTTTGATTGTTGTTTCAGCATGATAAAACCAAACAATACAAATTTTACAAAATTACAGTACTTTACACATATGCATATACTATCAGAGTGGAGAGAGAAGTGAATCTAGCTACTTATAGTGAAGCCTGAAACTTGTAGAACTCAGCCTTAGCGGGTTGTGTTAAGGCCTTAAACAGCAACTTTTTGACCTTTCAATTAGACTGAATTCTCATTGCATGCCTCTTTCAATCCTTGGACACAACTAACTGACTAACAATAACTGCTAGCTGGCTACACTGATCTAATAGTCTAACTAACTAACTAACTGTTAAGCACATGGCTTCTAACTGATCAATCAATTAATAAGCACGTGACTCTAACCTTCAATTACAAAAAAAAGATACAAAACTTTAGTAAAGAACTGTCATAGACATTTGAAAAGAACGGAGCCTGATTGCTTGAAAGGGTTGGTAACTTGTTCAATTCTACCTTACATGACTGTATTTAGCAAAATAAATAAATAAATAATATGACTATATATCAATATATCTACTAATTGACAAACTCACTTGCTACACAATACAAGTAGAAATGCCTATTGCATAAAAGCATTACGTATTTTTTCTTTAAATAGATATAAAATATAAATGACAGAATTATAAAATTTGGAATCATTATTTCTAGACAAATCATTTCCTATACACATTAGTAAATTGATTTCTAATCGTTTACAACTAGAAATTAAACAAATAAAAGGTACATCAATGAGAGAATTTACACCTTCAAACCAAGAGTATATGACCTTAAAGCTGATAATTGTGGTCTCTTGAACTCCACTATGCCTAGGCAAACACCTGCAAAGTGGTAGCCAAATCAAGATGCATTTGTGAGGAGATTACCATATAACTAGGGGTGCCGTGAGTTTTATGAGAATACTAAGTATACTTTGTAAGTTAAGCTAAGTTATTGTCATACATTCCATTGTTGATTATTTTTCATTTATTTTTATGTGAAACGAAAGTTATTCCTCAATTCCATTATGTGGTTGGAAATTAGAATATTGACATTGTTATTATAGAGAAGATTAGGAAAGTCTATCTTCCATGTAGAATGACGATCTTACTTAGAAGGTCTTCAATACAAGAAGACCATCTTCCACCACCAGCTGTCCAACAATGAATGAAATAGAAACTAACTAGGGTATTTAATAACATAATGGATGATCGTTATCCAACAGCTACATACTCATTCAGTTGGAAGAAATTTCAGTAAATACAACAATTGATAAGTGTGGAAAATATCGTCTAGAACCGTCATTCAACACCAACCAACAAATGAATAGCCATATAAATGGCCCAAACGTAATGCGGATCATATAAATGCACAACATTAATTGGCAAACGGCCAACAATTAGAAAATAAGACTATAAAAGAACACACATCTCCATAAATAAAGTTACATGCTCCATGAGACACATAGACTGATTTTAATTCTCTAAGTTACTATATTAATTGTAAATAAATAAATATTACACACATGAGTTCGTTAAAGAAATATTTATTTATTTGCTTTTGTTATTTTTAATACAATGAGATCCATTAACTTATCTCTTAATTTTAGGATTGTAAATGCACCAAATTGCTCATACATATCTTCGACTTGGCTTCATAAAAATTTCATTCATATTTGTGAGTGACCAAATTGCTCATAAATATCTTGGACTTGGCTTAGGTTTATATATATTCTTTTTTTTGTTGGCAGATTGCAAAAAGAAGAGGCACTATAAGTGAGTGTGATCAAAGCATATTGCATTTGGTGAAAGACTTAAGGTACTCTCTCTCTCTCTCTCTCTCTCTCTCTCTCTCTCTCTCTCTCTCTCTCTCTCTCTCTCTCTCTCTTTGTGTTTGTGGTGGGTTGTTGAATTGGGGCAAGCAGGTGGCTTGCATGGAGTAATAAGGTGGTTTTAGTTAATATTAGGAGTGTTGACTGCTTTATGTAATATTGGATGATTGTTGTTGAGTTGTTTTTATTTGATTAATTCATTTGAAGGGCATGTAACTATCTTTTTCACACATGTGAAACGCTAAAATGGAATTGCATATTTAAAGAGATGTCCATTCCTAAAGACTATTGCTAGTAATGATGTTTGCTTAATTCATTTTAAGGGCATGTAACTATCTTTTTCACACATGTGGAACGCTAAAATGGAATTGCATATTTAAAGAGATGTCCATTCCTAAAGACTATTGCTAGTAATGATGTTTGATTAATTCATTTTAAGGGCATGTAACTATCTTTTTCACACATGTGGAACGCTAAAATGGAATTGCATATTTAAAGAGATGTCCATTCCTAAAGACTATTGCTAGTAATGATGTT
>NW_027070239.1:120059-137243 GCF_002906115.3 Quercus suber
CTCTCTCTCTCTCTCTCTCTCTCTCTCTCTCTCTCTCTCTCTCTCTCTCTCTCTCTCTCTCTCTTTGTGTTTGTGGTGGGTTGTTGAATTGGGGCAAGCAGGTGGCTTGCATGGAGTAATAAGGTGGTTTTAGTTAATATTAGGAGTGTTGACTGCTTTATGTAATATTGGATGATTGTTGTTGAGTTGTTTTTATTTGATTAATTCATTTGAAGGGCATGTAACTATCTTTTTCACACATGTGAAACGCTAAAATGGAATTGCATATTTAAAGAGATGTCCATTCCTAAAGACTATTGCTAGTAATGATGTTTGCTTAATTCATTTTAAGGGCATGTAACTATCTTTTTCACACATGTGGAACGCTAAAATGGAATTGCATATTTAAAGAGATGTCCATTCCTAAAGACTATTGCTAGTAATGATGTTATAGTTACCAAATGTATTGATTACTTCTCTATGCATTTAAAGATGATTTGTTTCTTAAATTAAAGTGAAATTGTGTAAATGAAATGTGTGTTAACTCTTGGTTTGTGTTTTCATGAAATCACATTATAGGTATTTCTTGTAAACCACTTTATTGCAATGGATAAGGGTTGGATGAAAATTACCAATAGAAGATCGCGAGAATATTTAGATGGAGTCCAACAGTTTTTGAATTTTGCATCTAATCATGCACATCCGGATGGAACGATTTCATGTCCATGTAAAAAATGCGTGCATACAAAGTCGTGGCCTATAGATGTTGTACAGGCTCACTTAGTGTCAAAAGGGATTTGTAGGGGTTATAACCCTTGGATTTTTAATGGGGAATCATCGTCTGCAAAGACTACTACTGAAATTCCTAATAGTCATGTCCAAGAAAACCCAATAGAGTATGTCGATCTTCGTGACATGTTGCATGATATGTTCCCCATACAAGATATGGCATCTGGGCCAACAGAAGAAGTCCCTAGTGTGCACCAACCCACACAAGGTCATAATGAAGATGCAGTTCAATTTATGAAATTGCTTGAAGATGCTAATCAACCTTGTTATGAAGGTTGTAAGCATTTTAGCAAGTTGTCAGCCATTGTGCATTTGTACCACATGAAGTGTCTTAATGGTTGGACTAACAAATCATTTACCATGTTGTTGGAATTTTTGCTTGATTTTCTTCTTTCAAATGCTAAGTTGCCAAAAGATTATTATGAGGCTAATAAGATTATTAAGGATCTGGGCTTGAATTATGAGAAAATTCATGCTTGTCCTAAAGATTGTATTTTGTATTGGAAGGACAATGCCAACCTTGAAACTTGTCCAAACTGTAACCTTTCAAGATGGGAAAGTAATGAGTCTAAAGGTCAACAAAGTACTAATGCTTCCTCTAAGAGAAGAAAAAAGAAAGCTGCAAAGATCCTACGGTGGTTCCCTTTAAAACCAAGATTGAAGCGACTATTTATGTCTCCTGAAACAGCCAATCATATGAAGTGGCATGCCAATGGTCGTGTGAATGACAGGTTAATGAGGCATCCTGCTGATTCTGAGGCTTGGAAATCATTTGACTCTAAGTACATAGAGTTTTCATCCGAGCCTCGTAATGTAAGGCTTGGATTAGCAGCTGATGGATACAACCCGTATGGAAATATGAGTACTTCTCATAGTACATGGCCAGTCATTTTGATCCCATACAATCTTCCTCCATGGATGTGCATGAAAAAGTCTTATTTTATGCTATCATTATTGATTCCCGGTCCAACCTCACCCGGTAATGATATAGATGTCTACTTACAACCCCTAGTAGAAGAACTGAAGGAGTTATGGGATGTTGGAGTAGAAACTTTTGATGTGTCTTCTAAAAATTCATTCCAAATGCATGCTGCACTATTATGGACAATAAATGATTTTCCTGCATATGGTGATATCTCGGGTTGGAGTACCAAAGGTTCTCTTGCATGTCCCTCTTGTAATTATGATCGTCAGTCTCGTTGGTTAAGATATGGAAGGAAATTTAGTTACATTGGACATAGGCGATTCTTGGATAGTGATCATAAATTTCGTAAGCAAAAAAAATCATTTGATGGGCATGTTGATATGAGACCAGCTCCTATTACAGTATCCCGAGGGGAAATCATGTTACAAACGGATGCTGTAGCTGATCATGTGTTTGGGAAGAAAAAAGTTAATTTGAGCAATAAAAGAAAAGAGGGGAGGAAGCATTAACTGTGTGGAAGAAGAGAAGTATATTTTTCACCTTGCCTTATTGGGAGGATCATGTGTTGCGTCATAATCTTGACGTGATGCACATTGAGAAGAATGTAGTTGATAATATAATTGGCACATTATTGAACTTGGATGGCAAGACAAAGGATAACTTGAAGGCACGCCAAGATTTAAAGGATATGGGTATAAGAAGTGGACTTCACTTGGAAAAGGTTGGGAATGATCAGACACGTATGCCACATGCTTGCTACCATATGAATGCTAGTGAAAAAGATGGTTTTCTGCAAGTTTTGAAAGATGTAAGAGTGCCAGATGGATATTCTTCAAACATCTCACGTTGCGTTAAACTCAAAGAAGTTTCTACGCAAGGTATGAGCTTTTTACTCAATAGTTTACCATTCATACACAAGATATGGGCATGTAAGTTGTGAACTCTTATATAAAATTTTATGAAACAAATGGGCATGTAAGTTGGTTTCCTCTCAACCATTACCTACCACAAAATTTTAGGTTTCTCCTTAGAGTGTTAATTCTGAGATCTTGCATCATGCAACCTTAAAAGAAAGGCTATTTGACTCCCATCATAAACATATTAATAGCTAAGAGTATGGCTATGATAAAACCAAAGTTTTGAATGTTGCATGGTTCAATTAAAAAACCAAAGTTTTGAATTATTCTTAAAATCATGCAGGCTTCAAAGTTTTGAGTACATCTTCACATCTTGATTGAAAACATGTACCATTCAGCATGTTTCTAATATTTTATTTTCTTTAGTGTATAATGACCACTTGTTTAATAAAATATTTAGACTCATCCTTAGCTTTGCATACCTTGTTGTTTGACATTGGTTGATATTATCTCCTTCAAAATTCAGATGTGCAGGCAGCCGTACATGTCACTCGCGGGCCAAGCAAGTACTTGGATATTTGGGATCTTCCCGATGAGGAAGAAATTGAGTTGCCACTAAATAGTATGCATCAGCCGGTTGATGATGGGGCGAGGACTTTCACTGGTTTCTTGGGTACGATTGCACGGAAACCCCACATGTGCCCGATTAGATTTCTTAATTGGAAGGCCATGCCAGAAGAATTTAAAGAAGAGTGTTGGCGTCTTGTAAAGGTATTAAAGAAGTTATAATACTTGTAATTATGACATTCTGTACTAGGTTTTACATTACTGTTTTAGCATAAAAAAATTTGTAATTTGATAACTCAATTATTTGATTGTAGCGAAAATATAGTGTCCCTGCTGATCCTGTTGCATATGCGGCTCTGAAGACATTTACCTTACAAAAAATTGGTAAGGCATGGAGGGATCATAAGTCTAGGCTGAAGAAACAACACTATATACCCGATTCAAGAAACAAAGCACGGGTAAAGAACAAAGACAACACAGGATGCATAAAACAAGATTGGGAAATACTTGTTGATCATTGGTATACTGATGATGCAGTGGTATGTTTATTTTATCTCTCTTTTCCATCATGGATCATACTAAAAGGAGAATGATTATTAAGAAATTGAGAGTGCATATTGGATTGCTTTCAGATAGGATTTGTTAGTTTTATGTGGGTTTTTAGTGAAACTGGTATATATGTGGGTTTTTATGTGGGAATTCTACCCCTTGTTAAAAATAATAATGGTAACTACAAACAATTAGATGATTCTAGTCTTTTAGCATAAGCCTAAGAGAATTAATACAAGACTTTCGTTTGTATGTGCACATAGCTTTATTTTATCGTTTGTGTTAACAATAAGCAATGAAGAAAATGTCAAAAGTATACTCTTTTTTGTGTTATCATTGGAATTTAATGAATGATACTTAATTTTTATTTTATGTGAGAATCTTATGATTATAATAGATCTTTGTATTATCATTAACCTAAGCATATAACTCTATTGATGAGTGACACTTTTGTGCCAAGCATATGTCAACTTTGAGTAATCTTATTTAGCTAAAAGTGGCTTTAGATACTTAAAGCATACTGTATATAAACATGTAATTTTGTTGAATGTAGATAGAGTCAGAGAAGAATAAGGCGCGTCGTTCTAAACAGGATGACTTACATACTGCTAGTTCTTGCGCCTTTGCTGTGCACGCTGCAAAAAAGGTAATAAGTATTATGACTATTTTTTAAATGATTTTGACTTCTCCTAAAGTTTGTGGAACCAATATTTATCACTATATAAATATGCTGTTCATAATGCAAGCAAAAATGGATGGACTTCCTGTAGAGCGTGCAGTATTATATCCAATACTACATACTCGTAAAAATGGATCTGCAGTTAATTCTGTAGTGAAAGAAAAAATGGTGAGTAATTTCTACATTGTAGTTTAGGGGGGGGGGTGTAAACAAAATAGGAATTCAATGATAATTGTCAATTTTCTATGTGGTGAGTTGTTCCAAAATATAAATGCTCAATTTTTCTCATCCTGTTTTATTGACAACCAAACAACGTTTAAGCAAAAGAAAACTTGTTTCTCGGCAACAAAACAAAATTTAAACAAATGAAAAAAGAGCAGAATAATACAAAGAAAGAGAGTTCCTTCCATGGTCATAAATCCAACCGTAAAATAAAGAAAACAAAGGCAAGAGAAATAGAGAGAGGTAATACCTTAAATGCTGTCAAATCTGAACTAAAATGGGACTTTTTGATAATGTTCTATAAGGCTTTAGACATTTGAGAGTTGAGGACTCATGGCTATGAGAGATGCAACTATGTAAGAAAGTTTTTTTTTTTTTTTTTAAGTTCAGTTTCAACTATGTCAATTTTCTCTTGAGAGTTACTGGTACATATTGGTGCTTGTTTGTCTCATCCTATATATATGTATGTATATGTTGTGGGGTCATTTTAACTATATGATTTCTAACTTTTGTTATTTTGTTCAAACCCAAATATCAGGAAAAAATGAAGCTATTGTTGGATGATTCTTCAAATCAGTTGCAGTCATCTGACATGAGTGGTAGTATTGCATGGTCAACAAATGATGTGTTTGCCCAAGTGATGGGTAAGGAGCGCAAAGGCCGTATTCGTGGGGTAGGATTTGGTCCAAGCCCAAGTGGTCAAAGTAGCAAGAGCGCTCGCACGGACATTGAAATACAATCAAGTCAAGCAAGGGACAACGAAGTTGCACAACTGAAGGCTTCCTTGGCTACTATGGAGGATAAACTTGCAAGTTTTGACGAAATGAAGGAAAGACTTAGTCAATTCGAAGACATGGAGCAAAGAATGGAGGAAAGAATGGCTCGCATGCTCCAACAAATGCAACAAAGTTCTTCCCAATGCAATCAGGTATATTAACAAAGACTTAGTCATTTAGCACTTATTGAGTGATTATACTTTGTATGTAGGATGTTGCACCACTCTCTTCTAAATTGTGTCATTGCCTAATTGGAGATTTCCGTTGTTGTATAGAGTACATTTTTAGTGTTGCAATTCTCATATATATATATATATATACAATATATTATTTCAAATATATGCAAATCAATGAACTTGATGTAGATAGGGAAGGAAGAATATGTAAGAGTGTTGACATTGTAGCACACATCATATGTGGCATGATGGGTCACTCTAATCAAAAAGATGCATGCCTTAATATTTACACATTTTCACTAACAAAACTGTAAAGTACTTACATTAACAAAAAGCAAAAAACCCAAACCGAATTCTAGAAGAAGATGAGATGTTACGAGTATTTCTAAGGAAAGCATTTTGGGGCATTTTGGATAGTGATTGCATACGAAAAATGACGACTTTTTCCATTATTGTGATAGCATAGCATATGGATAATTACTATTGGTTTTTTATATTTTTTCTTCCCAATGCAATGAGGTATATTAACAATGACTTAGTCAATATTTTTCTCTTTGTAAGCACTTCGTTGTTGTTGTGAGTGCGAATAAAATGTCTTTGTTAAACTTGTTTACATTTTTTGCCTCGGTAATATTTTCTTGTCATTCTATTTCATTTATGTGCACTTATTGAGTGATTATACTTTGTATGTAGGATGTTCCTTCGGCTCAACAATCTCCAGCTCTCCAAAAATCATCAGCCGCATCCTATCAACCAAGCAGCTTATAAGTTTTATCTTGGTGTTCGAGAACTTTTTTGTGTACAAAGAACTACAGAAGAACAACTGCATTTTTTGCAAGTGTTAAAGGATATTTTTAAACACTTTGGAACTTTGATTGTTGTATTAACTTAATTTGAGCGGTTGTTTTATTCAAAATACCACATCTTTTTTGTTAATCTTATGATGGTGGTTATAGACAACGTTATGTATTTGATAATATATTTCAATGTTAATATTACGTTAGTTTGGAGATATTTGTAATGTTGTTAATTAATTACATTTGTAGTATTGTTGTGTTAGAAGAGTTAAAATTATTATAGGTTCTAAGCAGGTTTGAAAAATATATTTGTAATAGGTTTGACATATTTAGGGAAAACAGAGATTTTAAGGCCCACTGGGAAAAAAAAAAAAATCGAACCTATAGCGGCGGTTAAGAAGCGCTGCAATAGGTTCAAAAAAGAGCTGCAATATGTTCACATTTTATGATTTAAATAAAACCCTATAGCGGCGCTTATCGCCTGCCGCTATAGGTTTAACCCTATTGCGGCGGGTAAACCGCCGCTAAAGGTACGCACATATAGCGGCATTTTCACCCGCCGCTAAATGTGCAATTAGCCCGGTTTAATTTATTGCCTATAGCGGCGCGATGTGCCCGCCGCTAAAGGTGGACACCAATAGCGACGGGCGCATCGTGCCGCTATAGGCAATTAATCCGTAAATTTGAACGTCGTATGGCGGCGGTTTTATGACCGCCGCAATAGAGCAAAACCGCCACTAAAAGGTTCATCTATAGCGGCGGTTTTTTTTACCGCCGCAATAGATCTATAGCGGCACCGCAACGGTGGCGGGAAGAACCGCCGCAATAGCACCCGCCGCTAAAGGTCAAATGTACCTTTAGCGGCGGTTTTTGGGTCTTTAGCGGCGCTTTTGGGCCCGCCGCAATAGGTCATTTTTTTTGTAGTGTGCATTGGGGCATTTCGGTCTGGCTTGATCAATCGAAGAATAGACTCAATCGATCAAAAGTCGACCAGATTGCGTTTTCTGCAGTTTTTCCAACTCAGCCCTATCTCTTTAAAACGTTTAGGGTTTTATGTTTTTGCCCTAGGTATATAAGGCAAAACCCTAGCCACGTTTTTAGAGTTGCTCCAGTTGTATTGTTGCTCATACATTGCTGTTTTATGTAAATCTCTTGAGAGATCTAGAGGAGCTTTCCTTTACACAAAGCTTAGGGTTTTCAAGATAGAGATTACTTCAACATCTTGATGATCAACTGGGTTGCTACCATTGAAGCTTAAAGAATATCAAGCGTGGGTGCTTGTAGCTGATTGAAGAATTCAAGAAAGAAGGAGTCTGTGGATTCAGAGCTTGCACGGAGTCGTGTCAGTAAGTTCTACTGGTAGGTAGCATTAGGAAGTCGAGCGGGCTGCTTATAAGTCCTTTTGTATGAACTTCGATTCTTTCATAGTGAATTCAGTTTTGCCTTGAGGATCGGTGGGTAAAATCCTCCCCAGGTTTTTTACCAGTTTGGTTTTCCTGGGTGATCATATCTTGTGTTATTTATTATTCCGCTGCTTTATATTCTTGATATGATTGTTTGATTGTTTTAACCTAGAATTGCTTAATTTGACTAAGTAACAACTTGACTAATTAACTAGGCTACTCAATCTGGTTGTGTGTTAAGGGGTCTAAAACCGTTCACTTTCATTCCCATTTCTAGTTGTGATTGTGTTTCTCTCTCTCTCTCTCTCTCTCTCTCTCTTGGATAAACTGCGCATGGCACCTAAAGCGCTCAAAGCCCCAAGCCAAAATCCTCTTCAAGGTTCCGATCCTTCTTCTTCTTCTGATCCCATTCCCCGTCCTCAAATTCAATCCTGTGATGAGAAGGCCCGAAAGGACTTTTTGGAGAACTTTCAGAAACATGGCGTTCATTCGGAGTGCCATGTAGTTCTGTCGAACTTTTCTGACACACCTCTCCTCGCCGTCATTCAGACTCGGGGCTAGGAATCTCTATGTGAGAGACCCTTGAGGTGTTCCATCATGTTTATACAGGATTTTTACTCCAATATACACTGTATTGATACCTCTATACCTCGGTTTGCCAGACATTTTGAGGTAGATGTATCGTAGTTACCCTGGATCTTATATCTGAGGTACTACATGTTCCACGGGTAGTGCTTCCTAACTACCCCGACTATGATCGTCTTTAAAGGCTTTAGCTAATAAGGATGGTGATGATGGTGATGATGATGAGGATGCTAGCTCTTCCTGTGATGATGAGATGACGACCTCTCAGTGATTTACCATTTGTCATTCGTGACAAAAAGCGGGAGTAGTTTTGGGTTAAGAGTAGACTTGTACTTAGAAGGAGAGTTAGTGTATGACATTTTTGTTAGAGGTAGTGTTTACAGATTTTGCGGGATGTAGTGTGGTTCTTATGTTTTTTTTTCTTTTCTTTCTTTTGCCTCATGTATATTGGTCTTGTGACCATTTATTGACATACATTGTACTTATCTTTTAATATATATATATATATATATTTATATATGTATGTATGTATGTATGTATGTATGTATGTTTCTTCACCTATCTCTCCATGTGTTGTTTCTTTTCTATCTTTATACACATGTTTCTTTATGTATGCAATCCTTTATTTTTGTTTTACACAAGACGCCTTGATGAGTTTTGTTTAAGTGTTTCAGAAAGACAAGTTGTTAAGTCTACCATGCCATAAACTCTCTTCTTGCAAAGTTTATCAAGAGCTTGTGTTAGGGTCAGATTTATTTTGTATTTCAACAAGTGATTATGAGTTTAGTGATTTAAGACTTATCTCATGATTCATTTGTTTGTTGTGCTTTTGTCACAAATTGCCAATGGGGGAGATTGTTAGGGACATATTTGTGTAATAGGTTAATCCTTTGATAAAACGCACTTTACTTGTAATTGGGTAGATCTAGGATGGGTTTAGTACTTCAAGAAACAAGTGTTCAAGTTTAGTATTGAAGCCATGCTAGTTTGACCAAGAAACAAGTGAATAAGTGATGTTAATTAAAGCTCAACAAATGTCTCGGCAGAATCCTTTTTATCGAGGTTTAATGTTGAAGCCCGACAGAAACTGTATCTATTAAGAATTACGAAATCAGAATTTCCAGATCTGATTACACATGAATAAAATGATAAGAAAATAATAGGACAATGAGGGTACAAACCTCTAGTCGGAGATCCTCCTATGGGTAGCGTTCAGGTTGTATCTTTTCTACCATTAATGATTAAGCAAGACCTGTGAATACATTTTTTATAGACAATTTTTAAAAAATAATTTTTATTCTTCATTAATTTCATTTTTCAATTATAAGCAATCAAAAGTAGAATTCTAAAAACCACAAATGCTCATCAATCTAAGGTTGAACTACAAGAAAAATAATAATAATAAATCCAACATAAAATGAAAAAAAAAAAAAAAAAAAAAGAGAGAGAGAGAGAGAGAGAGAGAGAACTTTTTTTGTATAGGAAAAATATGCATAGAATGGAAGAGGTTGAGAATAAAAAGAGCCAAAATAAAGGAAAATAAAGGGGCAAAATAATATTTAAATTAAAAACCGCACAAGAGGAATGTATGTAGACAACACTTTTGTTTTGATTTTCCATTGATTCATTACTTAGTTATAGCATCAAAATTATACAAATACAATAATTATCCAAATTTTGGTAGGATTTATAAGGTCTATTTTGTTTTTATTTCCACACTTACACGAAAACACGAGAATTTGCAAGTTTTCTCAAAAATATACTCATTACATGTATTTTTATCATATAGGAGATTAAAATTAATGAGCTAATCTTGCAAACATGAAGCCAAGAAAATCCAAGGGTGAAACTCAATTGAGAATTGTCTTTTGAAGAATTTAATGAGTCAAAGATTTGTGGAAACATAAAAAGAAAGAGAGAAATTTGTTTGAGCTATTGTTGGAAAAATCCAGTCACGGAAAAATTCTGACTAGTTTTGGTGTTTTTGTCATATCTTTTTACTCCGATGTTGGATTGACTTGATTCTTACAACCACGGTAATAGAACTTGAAGATATAAAATGTTTTAGTTTATCAATCTTCTGAATCAGCTATTTTATGGCCAAAACCAACCTGGAAGTTGACCCATTGTTGAAAAACGGGAATTGACTTTTTTTTTTTTTTTTAATTTTCCTTTTTAGGGGAGTATGTGTTATAGGGTTTTGAATGTCATACATATTAAAAGGATACAAGAACAGCCACATTTTTTGCTGCTAGAAAACCTTATTTTTCATTAATATTTGAGAGTTTTTGTTTTTTATGGAAGCTTAAGAACCTAAGCTAGGGTTAAGGGTGAATCCCCAATGCTATAACTTGTCCACTTATCAATCAAAGCATATTTTTTATGTTTTGGTTATTGAAATCAATTGTTCTCTTTTTATAATTGTTTTGTTAGATTGATGTTTAATTGCTAATTCTTTCATAAGTCTATCCTTGAATATTCTTATTGTTAGAATAGGATTTTATAATCTCTCTTTCAAATTGCGATCATCTTGGTAGATATTACTTTTGCCATAGCCTTTGGGATATGCAATGTTTTTGAGTTTTTCTATCAAAGTTATTATTTTCTAGACTAAATTGTTCAAACAATATATGAATATAATCAACCAAAGAGAGTTTTATTAATAAAACTTATTTCTAAATCTTTCAATTGGATAGTTTATGTATACTTGCCCAATTGTGTACTAAATTGGATTGGTAGGAAATGCTTAACAATATTGGTCGACAAACCCTAACGCCCTAGTGATTTTGATTATTGAAATTTACCAAACTTTCTTTGACCCAATTTCAGTCATATTTTTCTATATATTATCGATGCTTTTAACGTGTTCTTATTTTCCTTTTCGTAGTGGAATGACAACCTTAGCTAGACTACAATTTCTGTTACAAAATTGAAAGACAACACTAATTATTTGTTAGAATATGCAAATTAATCATCCTAAATTTCTTCATTTTAGAAAGAAAACTAAGTTAATTAAAATATTTATGCACTCAGTTTGTATTTCCTACCATAATTTTTGTTATAGAGATCTAATCACTTTTGTTAATATTTCTTATATTTTAAAAAAAAATAAAAGTGATCTCAATTAAGTTGTAATAGAAATTTATATTAAAAACAAACAATATTTATAGGCAAAAAATTGAATATATATGGAATCCGTTTTAAGAGCTTTACATCTTACCGTCCTGGAGGAGTTTGAGAACATGTCAACTTGGACCTAGAAAACATGCATGCTAATGAGTTGAATCTTAACATATCATGAACATAAGCACTTATTTGCGAAGAATAAAAAGAATTTAGTAAGAGTTCAATAACAATTTTTATTCTTATTAAGAAAGATCTCAATTGCAATAGCAAAACAAATGCTATCTACAACAACACTACAGATTATAACAGATTTCAGCAAAAGGCTGAACTTAAACAACTCAAAAAATAACTAAGCAAAATTCCCCAATTTCATTTAAACGAAGAAAAAGGGAACATGCTAGACACAAGTAAATGGGATTTTATTTACAATAGAACCCCTATAACCTATCTGTAAATAGTATTTCTTCATTCTTCATTAGTTACAATAGCTTGGGAGGCATTTCATTAAAGTTTGTTAGTACAAGCAGGAGGGTTCTGCTTGCCCGAAACCGCGGGCTTGACGTTAGCACAAGAGGAAGTACTAGATCCTCCACCTCCCTTGTATGCAAGATCAATGTCAGAAAGCACCACTTGTTGGCACGGTACACTCGTACTGCAAATAAGCTTCACAGCTTCCTTTGTTGAAGAAGTGCCTCTAATTTTCTTAAAGCTAACATTGCTGATTTTAACTTTAGAGGGAGACTAAAACAAAACAAACAAACAAAGAAATTGATATTAGTAATTGTAATTTTTTTTACTTTTTCTTTTCCTTTAACATTAAAATTTGTGTATATATTTGTGATGTTTATAATAACCTTATTTGAGCATTGATTGTTTGGGCAGTAGTTTTGATCAATGATGATAGGATTGGCAACATTTTTCATGACAATATCCTCGAAATGTATATCAGAAGCAACTCCAGAATGGGCAGAAGGCCATGTTTTGATTCTAACACAATTTTCTGTATTGCTAAGTGTAGCACCAGAAACTCTGATTCCTGAAACAGGTTGTTCGTTCTCGTACTTTCCAAGACTTCCAATGCTGATACCATGGCCAGGTCCACAAGTTACTTGGTTTGCAGAAACATCTTGGTTTCCATCACCAATGGAGATGCAATCATCACCTGTTCCAATATTGGCATTCGTAATGGTGATCTGAGATGAACGTCCCATGTGGATTCCATCGGTGTTAGGGCTGTCTGCGGGTGCAATTATGGTAACACTTTGGAATTGCAACTTCTTACATTCAAAAAGGTTGATGTGGAAAAATTTGCTGTCCTTCGATGTAATGTCTTGGACTACTGAATTTGTGACGTAGTCGAACCTTATATTCTATCCATGTTTCAAAGTTAGATAAGTTAAAACACTACATATGAGCACTCAAGTTTCATTTAAGCATTCACTTAAAAAAAAGTTTTCATTTAAAAAACTTTTAATTAGTAAAATGCTAACGATTCTTTTAATTATATAAAAATAAATAAAATTTTGTTTGGAAATAAATGTGATCATTAAAACAACATAAAAAAAAAAATAAGAAAAATGGTAACGTTATAGCAAATATTATTACATAAAATATTACAAGCGAATTTGTCAATGAATGTGGCTGGTACTACTTCAATAATATTATATTACATAAACAATTCTTCATGGATCACAAGCTTTTTTAAAAGATGACATTTGCGATTTTAATTAGTGAACTATCACTTTCAGATTTAACCATTGCTTTTTTCTTTATTGCTAATAGTTGCACAGGTTAGTGTTGTAGCACAAAAAGTTGTGTCCATATTCCATAAGCTTTTTCATATTGAAATTTTAAAATTAATTCTTTTTTGAGTTGTGGCACATCACTATACAAAACTTATCTGAAAATTATTTGTAAAACATCATTTAACATATAAATGTTTGAATTATTTTTTTCGTAATGGGTAAAATGTGTAAAGTTGTAGTGTCCATGTAAGACTACATAGAAAATGATGGAAATGTAAATGCTAGTTAATTAAGATTGAAATCTTACAATAGGAAGTGCGTTGCAGCTTTTCTCCTTGTTACAATCATTTTTTTCCCACGCTAGTTGTCCTTTGCCATCAAAAACTCCACCACCTGACACAGTGAGACCATCAATCTGTTTAAAAATGACCCAACCATCTTTACCGTTGAAGGAGGCAACGTCTGATGGGGCCTGTAGGGTTCCTTGAAGGTTAAACTCAATAGCACCTTTGCATGGACCCAACAAAGTCACTAAACCTAGTTTGTATGCCCCAGCTGAAATCACAACTTTACTTCCTGCTACTGTGCATGCAGCTTTCCAAGCTTTTGTCAAAGCCTAAACACATTATGAAAATTCAAAATTAGTATATAACAATCATTTTGCATGTTAATGTTTTATCATTTGATTATGACATTGATCAGTTTCTAATGTAAATGGAGTTGAACCTAAGTTCTCTTATTCAAAGTTAAAAGTCTTTATCAGTTAAGTTAACTGGAACATACTCTTCATGTTAATTAAGTATAGTTGATTGCAGTACAAATATTTATACTTGGGGGTGATATCGGCATTAGGCTTTGCTCCATACGATTTAACATCAAAGACCTGCTGGGCATTGGTGGATGCCAACACCAATAGCAAGGAAATTGTTGCAATGCTTAAATTCTTTCCCATCTTACTGTCCTTTATTTCCTTTCTATTGCCAAATTGTTGTATGAAATGATGGTTACCCCATTTGGTTTGAAGCTATTTATACTTCAATACCTGAGCTCAACACCAATGAAACTACCTCGCTAATATTAACTAATTTTGTGCATGGTCGCTAAGAACTCTCCTGTAGATACTTCAACTTCCGTACTATTATTAGTTTTTGAGCTTCCTCCTCCACTAACTAGTTATCGTTTGTTATTATATAAGATAAGATTATTTTACTTTCATATTGCATCCTAACTTATTAGCTTTAAATGGAAAGCTGATAGCCACTTGAAATTTGTTCATTTTATCTTGTAAACAAGGTGAATACTTCTCATTAGTAAGGCGGAAAAAGTCTAGTAAAATCATCATCTATCAAAATTTTCCAAATTTAGTTTAGGCAGCATGCTCATCTATGGTTTACAATAGCAAATAATGAAAATACTATATAGGGGAAGCTAAACACACCTTTTTAGTTATTATCTTTATTTATTGTTATTACTATAATTATTTAGGAGATCTTTGTCAATTATTAAATAATAATCAGTAACCCATGTAATATATTGAAAATTTTGACATAATTTGTTTTTCTTTTTCTTTTTCTTTTTCTTTTTCTTTTTCTAAATAAAAATTTTGATAATTAAGATAACTATTGAGCATTCACTGTAATTGCGTTTATATATGAAATTATATATTCTAGTAGTATGCATTTATTATGATTGTATTTGTCTATTGATCTGTATATTCTACCATTTAAAGAAAATATGAGAATCCTATTGGACAGTTTGAATATAGAATATGATTTAAATTTAATTAATTAATTAATTATATATATATATATATATATTAAAATAATGTCATGTAAAAATATGAAACATTAGAAGTTTATCTGACACAATATTATGAAATCAACTAAAAACAAAAATTAGCAACATTAGAAATCTCAATACAATTCTTCCTACTTGAACAGGTCATTGTCGTAGTAGAGCATCTTAAAAAGCTATCTTCAATATGTTCATAGAAAAGCTTCATGGCTACTAGTCACCCAAAGCTGGTCCCGCCAATCTTCTAATAGTTTTATTGCATGTATGGAGTTATACCTGCCAACATATATAGAATGTGTTGAGTTCATGTCTTTTGCCTATTGACAACATATTGCATTCATCAAAGAATCTACAACTCATCTTATATATCTCAAAATCATTGATTCTGCTACACGTTCTTGCCAGAACAGAACTAAAAGGGTGGCAAAATAAATTCAATGTACATATACATACCTTGTGAAGGTGTTTGATCTTCTCAATATCAACAATAAAACAATTCAAAAGAGGTGTATCAATCTCTTCATTTTCAACTGGTTGTCCCTAAACAACAAGCACATCTACCAATAACAATGACACATTGAACCAAAATAGTTAAGCAAAATTACACCACCAAATACCAACAACCATGACATAAAACTATAACAATATCATAGATCATATAAAAAAAATGCAGTTATATTACTTTGCGTAGATCATATCACAAAAATTAGCAATCATTAAAAGCTCTTGCTCGCATAAATCTAATATTGATTTAGAGGTCCTAAGCTAGATTTTACCTATTTGAGAAATCTCATTGAATCATTTTATAATCCACAGCTAGATACCTTTAAAGCAGAAATTTCAATTAACATATATACATCACAACACCTGCAGATAGAAGCCAGTAAGTGTCATTACTGTTGTTACTATTATTCTCTAACACCAAATATACACATTCTCCCACACTTACACACCCGTACTCACGCTTCATTAGACCTCTAACGCTCTCAACTTCATAAAATCAATATATCAAATGGTAGAATAGCATGGCTGACCTTGTACCGGTATTATTACTTGAAGAATCTCAAGATCTTGTGTTGTAGAAGTTGCTGCCTTCTCTAGTCATCAAAGGTGCTAATGATCTAAACCTTCAAAGGTGGTCTTGGAGTCACAGATAGGAGAATTTGTGTTGCTAAACCTTTGAGTAGGATCTCAAAATCACAAACGTGGGTGTTTGTTTTTTGCAAAGGCCAAAGAAAGAAGTAGTCCATGGACTCGGAGTTATCATGGGGTCGTGGATGTAAGTTTTCTACTCGAGGTAACAATAAGATATTTGTGGTCTAAGTCGCTATTGTAAAACTTCGATTCTTTCATAGTAGATTCAGTTTTACCTTGAGGATAGCTAGGTTAAATCCTCCCTAGGTTTTTTACTGATTTGGTTTTCCTAGGTCATCATATCTTTGTATTCTTTATATTTCACACTTTACATTGATATGATTCTATGATTGTGTTAACCTAGATCTGAAATTTGGACTAAGTAATAACTTGGCTTGTTAACTAGGTTAATTCAACTGTGTTTTAAGGGGTCTAAAAACAAACAATTGGTCTCACAGTTATAGCGATATAGCTTTATTTTTTGCAATTCTATTTTTATTGTAAAATGCGCTCTTATATCTGTTACATATTTGATAAATTTTGGCACCAAACATGTTTGAATCTAAATTTTCCAACCAGCTATGTGGTAATTAACAATTTATTGACTCATTAAAAAATCTTGTCAATGAAACTACAAATGAAATGTCTCTTTAGTTGCCATATAATAGGTTAGAGCAAAATAGCTTCAAATATGTTTGGAGCTTAACTTATTCGGCAAAGTTTTGGATTATTCATGTTTTTGAAAATTTCATAAGTTTAATTGACAAATTTTTTTTTATTTACTTTAGTATATGATTTGATAATTTGTATTGAAAATGAAACTTTTTAAGAATTTCACTATGAAAATGGTAAAAATGAATTTTATTTTACGAAAGATTACTATCAAACATAATTTTGATTGAAAATACTAAACTTTTTTTTTTGTTAGGTGCGTGTATATGTATAACTTATCAAATAAAAAAAGTGTTTATATACAATAAAAAAAAATAAAAAATAAAAAATAAAAGCGTGTATATATATCTGTGTGTGTGTGTGTGTGTTTGCTTTTTTTGTGTTGGGGGGGGGGGGGGGGGGGGGGGAT
>NW_027070239.1:142928-184466 GCF_002906115.3 Quercus suber
GGGGGGGGGAGGTAAGGGGTTGTAATATATTAGTGCCACAACTTGGCCCCAAACAAAAATTCCTAGCTTCGCTCCTGCAATACCTTGCAATGTCTACCCGTGGTTATGGCATTACATTTATCTAGCATATGAACCAATAGAATTAAAAAGCCTACGTTTTTTAAGTCATAAATATCAACATCTAACTGGCCATAGTCAAGAGATTACTTGTACCGATTAGAATTTTTGGTTTAAATTAGTTGAGCATATTTGTTATAGTGTTTTGAAGTGACTGTATGGTCTCAGTTCTAAAATAAATAGCTTGAGTGAATGTTGTTGGTACTCGGAATTTAAGGTTTGATTGATGGAATGGTCATGGTGCTATGGATTTTTCGCTAGAAGACTTGGTTATGTTTGGGATGTATTTATGTAATTGGCTAATCCTTTGACAAAATGCACTTTACTTGTAATTGGTAGATCTAGGATGGGTTTAGTACTCAAGAAACAAGTGTTCAAGTTTAGTATTGAATCATGCAAGTCTACCAAGAAAAAGTGAAGAGTGTATTCATTAAAGCTCCAAGATGTCTCGACAAAATCCTTTCTATCGAGGTTTAATGTTGAAGCTCAAAAACTGAAGAACTATTTGTCGAGAAATACGAAATCAAAATTTCTCGATTTGATTACACGCATATCCTTAAGCATTTGTCTAGGGTTTTTTTTCTGACAACCCTAGACATATATAAGGATTATTTTAAGGGCCGTCATGGGTGATGCAAGGATGCAAGTTGTTGTAAAACGAAATACATGCATATTGTGACCGGAGGCCCTAGTTCATCTTATTCTCTGTAGAAGCTACTGAGCCTTAACGCCAAAGTTTTGGTGACCAAGGAGCTTCTTGATCTTCATTGTTGATGAACTAAAGAACTTTGTAGCCAACAATCTTCCTCAAGTTGGTGTGTTAGTCACGTACTGGGATCCGTGCATCATTGGTTAGTCATGTACTAGGATTCGTGCATTGAACGGAGAGATTGCCACTATAATACAAGTCCAATTGGGTATTAAGGTAAGGGTTCAACTGTAGGTTGGTATTAGGTACTGGGATTCCTTTTAATTATAACCGCTTGTGATTGATAATAGTGGATTCTTGGGAGTGGTGACCTTAAATTCACCTGGTACGGTTTTGCCTCGGTGGTTTTTGTAAGGTTGAATTTAATCAACCATTTTGTTGACTTTATTCTGTGCCAATTTGCTTGTAATTTAGCATTTAGAAACCTTGTATGTAGGTGGGAATCACGTAAGGACAGTGTGTGAGAGAGTGTGAAGAAAAGCTCGAGAGTCTGCACTCAGCAGGGCCTCGCGACTAGCTCGTGGCTGGCAAGTCGCCAAATGAGGCACACATGTGAGGCATGCAGAGGAGCTGAAGAGTCACGCCAACTGGAGCCCTACAGGACAAAACTTCTAGTCTGGCCAGGCAATTAGCTCGCAACTCAATCAAGTTGCGAGGCCAAGTCGCAAGACAACTTTGTTTGGGAAAAACTAACCTTTCGCATTCCAAACACACACCAGTATAAATGCCCCTTATACCCACGTATTATAGAGAGCTTCCAGAGAGAATTTTGAGAGAGAAACCCTTGAGAAAAATAAGATTGACTCATCCACAATCTTCATCCTTGTTTCTCCAAATTCCTCTACTCTCACCCCCTCCATAGTTATATCGTTGAGAGGTACATTAGCCAATCCTTATCTCACCATACCTATATCTATGAGAAGGTTATTTAGTGTTTGGGAAGCAGTTAGGAAGGAACCAATTAATATTGGTTGATGCTATGGGCTATAGTGGAATCTGGTAAGCTAGAAAAGACAAAGGTTCGGCGAAACTTCATTGGAGCAAGAAGCTTGGAGGGTTTAGGTACATTAGGTAAATTAGGCTTGGAGGGTCTTCTGTTGTTCATGTATCCCAACTTGATTCACTAGTAGATTATTGACCGCTTAGAAGGTGGCAAAGAGGTTTTACGCCGAGCACTTCTATTTCCTCTTTGATAACACATCGATGTGTTGTCTTTGAGTTTACATCTCTCTTCCCTAATCTTTGTCATTTAATTTTTGATATGGTTGTGATATTATTTGGTTTAGACTGCTTTATCAATTCTGTTTTAGCTTATTTTCATATCTCGCACATACATTGTTTGATAATAAGCTTGAATTTGTAATTTTATACACTTTTTTATATATATATATATATGTACGTTTCTTCACCTATCTCTCCAAGTGTTGTTTATTTTCTATCTTTAAACACATGTTTCTTTATGTATGCAATCCTTTATTACTGTTTTACACAAGATGCCTTGATGAGTTTTGTTTAAGTGTTTCAGAAAGACAGGTTGTTAAAGTTTACCATGCCATAAACTCTCTTCTTGCAAAGTTTATCAGGAGCTTGTGCTAGGGTTAGATTTATTTTGTATTTCAACAAGTGATTATGAGTTTAATGATTTAAGACTTGTCTCGTGATTCATTTGTTTGTTGTGGTTTTGTCACGAATTTCCAAAGGAGGAGATTGTTAGGGACATATTTATGTAATTGGCTAATCCTTTGACAAAATGCACTTTACTTGTAATTAGGTAGATCTAGGATGGGTTTAGTACTTCAAGAAACAAGTGTTCAAGTTTAGTATTGAAGTCATGCAAGTCTAACCAAGAAACAAGTGAAGAAGTGATGTTCATTAAAGCTCACAGATGTCTCGACAGAATCCTTTCTATCGAGGTTTAATGTTGAAGCTCGATAGAAACTATATCTGTCGAGAATTACGAAATCATAATTTCCATATCTAATTACACATATGAATAAAATGATAAAAAAAAAAAAAATTAATAGGACAATGAGGGTAAAAACCTCTAGTCGGAGATCCTCTTATGGGTAGCGTTCAGTTTGTATCTTTTCTACCATCAATGATTAAGCAAGAACTGTGAATACATTTTTTATTGACAATTTTTTAAAAATAATTTTTATTCTTCATTCATTTCATTTTCCAATTATAAGCAATCAAAAGTAGAATTCTAAAAAACACAAATATTTATCAATATAGGGTTGAAATGCAAGAAAAATAATAATAATAATAATAAATCCAACATAAATTGAAAAAAAAAATTAAGAGAGAGAGAGAGAGAGAGGGAATTTTTTTTGTATAGGAAAAATATGCATAGAATGGAAGAAACTGGCAAATTTATAACAAGGGGATGAGAATAAAAGAGCCAAAATAAAGGAAGATAAAAGGGAAAGATAATATTTATATTTAAAGCTGCACAAGAGGAATGTATGTAGACGACGCTTTTGTTTTGATTTTCCATTGATTCATTATTTAGTTATAGCATCAAAATTATCCAAATACAATAATTATCCAAATTTTGGTAGGAATTATCACATCTATTTTGTGATTATTTCCACACTTACACGCAAATATGAGAATTTGCAAGTTTTCTCTAAAATATACCAATTACGTGTAGTTTTATCATGTAGGAGATTAAAATTAATGAGCTAATCTTGCAAACATGAAGCCATGAAATTCCAAGGGTGAAACTCAATTGAGAATTGTCTTTCGAAGAATTTAATCAGTCAAAGATTTGTGGAAACATAAAAAGAAAGAGAGAAATTCGTTTGAGCTATTCTTGGAAAAATCCAGTCACGGAAAAATTCTGACTAGTTTTGGCGTTTTTGTCATATCTTTTTACTCCGATGTTGGATTGACTTGATTCTTGCAACCACAAAAACAGAACTTGAAGATATAAAATTTTTTTGTTTATCAAAACTTCAGAATCAGCTATTTTAAGGCCAAAACCTACCTGGAAGTTGACCCATTGTTGAAAAACGGGAATTGACTTTTTTTTTTTATTTTCCTTTTTGGGAGCATGTGTTATAGGGTTTTGAATGTTATACATATTAAAAGGATACAAGAGCAGCCACGTTTTTTGCTGCTAGAAAACCTTATTTTTCATTAATATTTGAGAGTTTTTATTTTTTTATCAAAGCTTAAGAACCTAAGCTAGGGTTAAGGGTGAATCCCCAATGCTATAAGTTGTCCACTTATCAATCCAAGCATATTTTTCATGTTCTGGTTATTGAAATCAATTGTTCTCTTTTTATAATTTTTATGTTAGATTGATGTTTAATTGCTAATTATTTCGTAAGTCTATCCTTGAATATTCTTATTGTTAGAATAGTGTTTTATAATCTCTCTTGCAAAATGTGATCATCTTGTTTGATATTACTTTTGCCATAGCCTTTGGGGTATGCAATGTTTTTGAGCTTTTCCATCAAAGTTATTATTTTCTAGACTAAATTTTTCGAACAATATATGAATATAATCAACCAATTGTGTACTACAACCAATTATGTATACTTACCCAATTGTGTACTACATTGGATTGGTAGTAAATGCTTAACAATATTGGTCAACAAACCCTAACACCCCAATGATTTTGATTATTGAAATTTACCAAACTTTCTTTGTCCTAATTTCAATCATATTATTCTATATATTATTGATGCTTTTAATGTGTTCTTATTTTCCTTTTCTTAGTAGAATGACAACCTTAGCTAGACTACAGTTTTTGTTACAAAATTGAAAGACGTCACTAATCATTTGTTAGAATATGCCAATTAATCATCCTAAATTTCTTCATTTTAGAAAGAAAACTAAGTTAATTAAAATATTTATGCACTCAGTTTGTATTTCCTACCATAATTTTTTTTATAGAGATCTAATCACTTTTGTTAATATTTGTTGTATTTTTTTTAAAGTAAAAGTGATTTCAATTAAGTTGTAATAGAAACTTATATTAAAAACAAACAATATTTATAGACAAAAATTTGAATATATATGGAATCCATTTTAAGAGCTTTACATCTTACCATCCTGGAGGAGTTTGAGAACTTGTTAACTTGGACCTAGAAAACATGCATGCTAATGAGTTGAATCTTAACATATCATGAACACAAGCATTTATTTGCGAAGAATAAAAAGAATTTAGTAAGAGTTGAATAACAATTTTGATTTTTATTAAGAAAGATCTCAATTGCAATAAATAAAATAAAATAAAAAACAAATACTATCTGTAACAACACTACAGATTATAACAGATTTCAGCAAAAGGCTAAACTTAAACAACTCAAAGAATAATTAGGAAAAATTCCCCAATTCCATTTAAAAGAAGAAAAAGGGAACATGCTAGACACAAGTAAATGGGATTTTATTTACAGTAGAACCCCTAAAACCTATCTACAAATAGTATTTCTTCATTCTACATTAGTTACAACAGCTTGGGAGGAATTTCATTAAAGTTTGCTGGTACAAGCAAGAGGGTTCTGCTTGCCCAAAATAGCGGGCTTAACGTTAGCATAAGAGGAAGTAGTAGGTCCTCCACCTCCCTTGTATGCAAGATCAATGTCAAAAAGCACCACTTGTGGGCACGGTACACTCTTACTGCATATAAGCTTCACAACTTCCTTTGTTGAAGAAGTGCCTCTAATTTTCTTAAAGTTAACATTGCTGATTTTAACTTTAGAGGGAGACTGAAACAAAACAAACAAACAAAGAAATTGATATTAGTATTTGTAATTTGTTTTACTTTTTTTTTCCTTTAGCATTAATATTTGTGTATATATTTCTGAAGTTTATAATAACCTTGTTTAAGCATTGATTGTTTAGGCAGTAGTTTTGATCAATGATGATAGGATTGGCAACATTTTTCATGACAATATCCTCAAAATGTATATCAGAAGCAACTCCAGAATGGGCAAAATGCCATGTTTTGATTCTAACACCATTTTTTGTATTGCTAAGTGTAGCACCAGAAACTCTGATTCCCGAAACAGGTTGTTCGTTCTCGTATTTTCCAAGACTTCCAATGCTAATACCATGGCCAGGTTACTTGGTTAGCAGAAACATCTTGGTTTCCATCACCAATGGAGATGCAATCATCACTTGTTCCAATATTGGCATTGGTAATGGTGATCTGAGATGAACGTCCCATGTGGATTCCATCAGTGTTGAGGCTATCTGTGGGTACGGTTTGTTGGATAATCTGGTTTTGTATCTCATACAAAACACACAGCGGAAGCAACAAACATGGATCTATTTCATTCATGATTGATAACATGCACTATGTAAATTTTAGAATTTAAGAACAAGATAGCGTACATTGGTGCAATGAAATTCAAAACAAAAGATTATAAATACTTGGAAACACTTTTAATCTTCACTCCAATTCCACTTTACGCCTAAGAAGTGTGGTCTCTCAATCAGTTTCCAAGGGAGAATAATTGAGCGGATTCACTCACACATACACACCATTTCACAATGATGTCTCTCTTTTTTCTAATAAAAAATTCTATATTTTTCTCCCTTTATAACTAACTGATTATCTAATTGGGCTAGCCTATTAGGCCTTTCCAATTGGGTTTTAGTGTGTGGCATGGAGTGGAACCAAAAGAGACCAATAAGACACTAGCTCCAATAGGACTTGGGCATTTCTGTCAACTCTTGACAGGTCCAAAGTTACTATTAATTATATTTAATACCACTATATAAATATAATTGCACTCTAGGCCTTATTAATAAATTATATCTCAAGACTTTATTATACATGCAACCCCTTCATAAAATATTCGCAGTAATACAAAGTCATAAATATAAACTGCCACTTTGAAGATTACTACATCTTAATCCTTGAGTACCCAGTTTAATTCTTTAAAGTTATTTATCATATATTTATGAAATCTAATTTCATAAATATATACCTTAGTAATTTTTTACCAAAGTGGTTAGGCCTAACTCTTTGAATAACTGAACCCATTAAACTTATCTCAAAGGAATATTTGATATTTCCATTAAAAGATTATAAATTCCATCTTGAGAATATATGTTTCATCAACACCAAATGTGGCTGCCCAACATACTGAGATTTTGACCATTACTTTAGATTTCACTCCTAATATATCAATGCAACCTACACTCCTTGATCAAGTCCATTATTCTCTCCGGATTAAAAGTTCATATAAATAGAAGTCGTAAGATTTATTATTCATTTGACAGTCGTTAGGAGAATAATAAATCTCACAGCAGTCTAGTTTAATATGTCTTAACTCTTAAAACATATCAACATATCAACTAGAAGTCTCCACTTCCATGATCAAGACAAATCATCTTAGTTGATATGTTATAATCTTCACAGATGAAATGCCCAATTTTATCACTGACTATGAACTAAAATTCTGAATTTACAAAGAACTTATGATTTATATCTTTGTACCTTTTCACATAAATCACATACTATGTGATGTGCATGAAATATATACAATAAAGTACTCACATATTTACATATTTAGCTTTACTTTTATGTTATTTTGTTACTGATTATATAATATCTTTGTGTTGCAGGTAACAAGGGCTTTACATGCAAAGTGGGGCTAGGCCAATTAAATTCAAGTTCAATTGGAGTAAGAAATCAAAGAAAATTTGCACCAAATCCAAGTCCAATTCGGATTAGGATTCCAACTTGCACATCAGTTAGTATTTTTAGCATAACTTTCGGCTCAGATATCCAATCGAGATGATTCAAGGTTGGCTAGAAATTTAACTTAAAGGGCTACAACTTTGTAGTTTACCAAAAGTCCGAATTCTGAATTTAAATGGGCCAAAATTGCCAGTTAAATGAATCCTAAAAATCTGGGATTTTCTCCAAACGGGAATTCAACTTGTAATAGGATTCCTTGACCTATTTAAAGGCTCTTTAGGGTAAAAAGAAGAGGAGAGAAACCTAAGAGAAAAAGGAGGTGCCGCATAGAAGAATTTGCTTTTGGGAGTCTTTCAAAAGAGGAGTATCTGAGGACAAAGGCGAGAGCTTCATGTGATCAACCAGTTCAGATGAAAGACATAAGTTTTATTTGTTTTCTTTTCAATTTTATTATGAACTAAATTTTATTTTCTAGAGCATTGATGTAGTCTAGCAATGAACACACAATTTATTTTCTGAGTTATTTTATTTTTAATATGTCCATGATTGAGTGTTTAATTCTTATTCTTAATGCCTACTATTTGTTTTCACAAATTATTGTTTGATCAATTGAATTACAATGAGACCGAAAGGTGATTTGTTATTTTAGTTCTAGAATTAAAAACCATTAGTTGAGCGAAAGTAGAGATGCTTTACTGCGATTAATGTGATTTTTCAGAAAATTCAAAGTACGTAATGAATCTCCAATTAATTAAATTCACATAGAAATATGGAATTGTTATTTGAAGATATTTTTGATATTATTCGAGAGAAAATATTGAATACTTAAGGAATTTTTAATCATCAACGGGAGATTATTAGAATTTAATAATTAGGAGGAATAAATTGTGTGGGATTTGTTAGGTGAAATCAACTGCTCTAGATCCATTCTTATCATATTTTTACACTGTTAGAGTTTTATGCTTTGTTAATTCTTTTTATTCGTAGATTTATTTTTATTATATAGTTTAATTTAATTTAGATAGTAGAACATTCCATTTGTTTTTGAATTTCCAAATAGTAATTAATTTAGTGAATTTCGGTATTCAATAACATAGTTAATCCTTGTGGGTTCGACATTCGTTTTCTAAAAACACTTTACTACTTGTTACGATTCTGTGCGCTTGCAGATTATTTTACGCGAACAAATTTTTGGCGCCGTTGCCAGGGATTAACTGTTTGTTATTGATATTGATACTAGCTAGATATTTACTACTTTGGATTTTATTTTATTTATTCAAAAAAAAAATTAATTAGGTGCATCTGAGTTTGTTTTCTTTCTTTTCAGGAATTAAAAGTGCATGCCCCGATCTAAACTGTTAGAGCATACACTCTTTGATCTTGAAATTAAAAGAACCTTACGTCAGCTTAAGAAAGAAAAGAAGAAAGAGGCCAACACATCTCTATCTAAGATGGCCGATCAAGAGCAAAAGGCGTAAGAGATTATGCTATGCCCTCGGTAAATGGAGCTACATCAAGCATAAGAAGGCCAGCCATACAAGCCAATAATTTTGAGATCAAGCCGGCCATTATTCAGATGATACAACAGACTGTCCAGTTCAGGGTGCTGTCACAAAAGTATCCTAATGTCCATATTGCAAATTTCTTGGAAATTTGTGATACTTTTAAACATAACGGAGTGACAGATGATGCAATTCAACTAAGGCTTTTTCCCTTCTCACTTAGGGATAAAGCAAAAGTTTGGTTGAATTTTTTGCCACTTGGCATCATTACTACATGGGAGGAGTTGGCACAAAAATTCTTAGCAAAATATTTCCCTCCTGCAAAGACAGCAAAGCTAAGGAATGATATCACCACGTTCATCCAATTTAAGGGTGAATCATTATATGAAGCATGGGAGAGGTACAAAGATTTATTGCGAAGGTGTCCTCATCATGACCTTCCAGCATGGCTTCAAGCAACATTCTACAATGGTCTAGGAGCTACAAACAAGTCTATGGTTGATGCAACAGCTGGTGGAGCTTTAATGAGTAAAACTCATGAGACAGCCTATGAACTTCTAGAAGAATTGGCATCCAACAACTATCACTGGCCTACAGAAAGAGCAATGCCAAGAAAGGCAGCTGGAGTTTTAGAACTTGATTCTATTACCTCATTGGCGGCACAAATGGCAACTTTGTCTCAACAACTAGGTAAAATGAATGTTAATGCTATTCAAACTAATGTTGTTTGTGATCATTGTTCAGGAAATCATTCAAGTGATGACTGCCAAGTAGGAAATCCTTTTGCCCAATCGAGTTATGGACAAGCAAATTACGTGTCAAATTTTCAACGTCAAAATAATCCATACTCGAACACGTACAATCCTGGATGGAGGAGTCACCCCAACTTCTCATGGAGCAATAACCAAGGGCAGGCTAAACCACCTCAGCAATTTCCACAGCAAGAGAAAAAGCCGACACTTGAGGACATGTTCATGCAGTACATGCAGAAGATAGATGTGGCGATCCAAAACAACTCAGCTTCAATCTGCAATCTTGAGGTGTAAATCGGTCAGCTTTCAAGCATGCTCACAGAGAGGACTACAGGAACTTTGCCAAGCAACAATGTCACCAATCCGAAAGAACATGTAAAGGCAATATCATTGAGAAGTGGACAAACATATGAGGAGCCAAAAGTAACAAATGCCAAACAAGATGAAGCTGTAAATAATGAAGAGTCAAAGATGAAGGAAGCCGAGTCAGAGATGAAAGAAGTGGAGCAAGCTGAGAAAACTAAGGAGGATGAAAGAGCTTCAAAATCCAAAAAATCCAGGGAAGTTACTTTTGAGACTCATTCTCCTTCAATTTATGATCCACCAATTCCTTTTCCGCAAAGATTAAGAAAAAACAATGTGGATGATTAGTTTCTAAATTTCTAAGTATATTTCAGCAATTGCATATTAATATTCCTCTCATTGAAGCTTTGGAACAAATGCCTAAATATGCTAAATTTTTGAAGGATATTATATCAAAGAAGCGGAAATTAGAGAAGCATGAAACAGTAATGCTAACAGAGGAGAGTAGTGCAACCTTACAAAAGAAGCTACCGCCTAAGCTGAAAGATCCGGGGAGTTTCACTGTCCCTTGCACTATAGGAAAATCTTATTTTGATAGAGTTTTATGTGATTTAGGGGCAAGTATTAATCTAATGCCTCTCTCTGTTTTCAGGAAATTGGGTCTTGGAGAAGTAAAGCTGACCACTATCTCTTTACAATTGGCGGATAGATCCATTAAATATCCAAGAGGAGTCATTGAGAACGTATTAGTAAAAGTTGACAAGTTCATCTTCCCAGCTGACTTCATTGTCCTTGATATGGATGAGGACGAGGAGATCCCTTTGATATTAGGTCAACCTTTCCTTGCGACGGGGAGAACCTTAATTGATGTCCAGCAAGGAAAACTTGTTTTGAGGGTTGGAGAGGATGAGGTCACTTTTAATGTATTTAAGTCTTTGGAATTTTCTTCCGAGACACATTCTTGTTTTCAAATAAGTGACCGAGACATGATCATGGTCAATGAGACTTGTGCAATTGATTTTCAAAAGTTACCACTTGAGGTATGTCTTACTCACTCTACACCTGTTAAATTCAATGATGAAGTGGTTAAAGAGTGTGAAAGATATTTGGAGGCTACACCACTCTTTCCTCATTCAATGCAACCAAAAGTGGAAGACCTAAAATCATGTCAGCCAACATCTCCACCAGAGGAACCACGTAAACTTGAGCTTAAACCGCTTCCATCAAAGTTAAGGTACGCTTTCTTAGGTCAAGACTCTACTTTTCTAGTTATTATTAACAGTTCTTTAAGTGATGTAGAGGAGGAAAAGTTGTTGAGAATCTTGCGGGAACACAAAATAGCTTTGGGTTAGACCATCTCTGACATCAAAGGAATTAGTCCTTCAAATTGCACACACAAGATTTTAATGGAGGATAACGTCTAGCTACAAACGTTAAATAAAGTGCTTTTGGGAGGCAACCCAAGTTTTTTTTTTATTTTTTATCTTTATGTTTATGTTTTTTTTTTTTTTTTCTTTATCTTTTTGTTTTTTCTTTCATTTTGTAGGAATAAAGAGACCAAAGAAATCTTCAATGGGTACACGGCTGCACCTCAAGGGAAAATATTCAATTAAAATCAGGGGAGAATCTCTTCTCCTTTCTCATTCTTTTATTTAGTTTTTCTTCCTTTTTCCCATTGAGGACAATGTTAAATTTAAGTTTGGGGGAAGAGAATTTATTTTATTTATTTCAAAAAAAAAAATTAATTAGGTGCATCTAAGTTTGTTTTCTTTCTTTTCAGGAATTAAAAGTGCATGCCCCGATCTAAAAACTTTCTTTTGCCTAGCTTGAGGTTTGTGTTTTAAGTTCATTATACTACTCTTGCTTAAAGAATTTCATTGCTTTCATGCTCAATTCATTGCACATGCACATAGCCACTCAGACATAATTTGTTGTTGAAGGATAAAAATGATTAGAAAATCTTGATGATAACAATGTGGAGACTATAACCCTTGTGAGTTTTGAGCCAATCATTATTTTTGGAGGGTTATTTATTTTTTTCTAATCTTAAAGTTCATTTGGAAGTGCGTAACATATTTCCCTTGTTGTAGTCTCATTGTTCTTACTTTTGGCCAAGAAAAAATGATTTTATGCCACACTTGATCCTTTTGAAGTCATTGATGTTGAATGAACTATACTAGTCTTTGAGAGATGAGATTAGGCCATTTTAGTCTACTTTGAGCCATATATGTTTTTTTTTTTTTGCATACATTATTGCTAGTCACCCCATTGAGCCTTTTAATTAGCCTTTCTTTCTTAAAACCCTTGTCCATAGTGTTTCAAGATGGAATTTGATCAGTTTGTTTCAATGTGGTGGTTTGTGCGAGAATTCAAAGAAGAAAAAAATTGTACAGAGTTCCATTTACTCCAATGTTTTGAGTTGCTTAATAACTAGGGGTATTCATTACCAATGTTTACTCTTACGTTAAACTGTAACTTGAAATATGAGTATGCAAAAGCACTTCAAGTTTGTGAATTGTTGACTAACTAGGTGCATCCATCACAAATTCCTGCATTCACGTCAAAAGATAAGTGACGACTTGAAGTAAGTTAAAAAAAAAAAAAAAAAAAGGAAAAAGTGTCAAAAAGAAGTAAATAAAAAGGGTTCTCATCAAATTTTGAGAAGTGAAATGTAAAGGAGTATTGCTTTGAAGAAGAAGAGTTGAAAAAAAAATGTTGAATGGAAATTCCAAAAAGAGTTGACATTCCGACAAATCTTGAAAACACTTCTTATATTTACCTTTAACCATTTTTATTTCATACCCTTTACTTTTACCCTACATTACGTCCTAATAAAGTCCTTATTTGATCTTGGAGATTGTGTAGTTCAGATATTGATATGACTGAATAAAAAGTGTGGTATAAATTTTTTTTTTTTTTTTGGCATCTTTTTATGAGACTACTTGTTCTTTCTTGATTAAGTGTTTTTCATGTGATTTATATGTGAGATTTTCATTTTTCTTACATTATTCCACTCACATATATTGTTGAGAGTTTTACACCCCATTTCAGAGTGATTTCATTTGTTAAGTGATAACATCGGAAAGGTTTGAGTTAAGACATACTTTCAAATAGAAATTCAAGTCAAGTTTATTCTAAAACTAAGAGTATGTTTGGGTTGGCTACCACTTTTCACTCACAATAATTTTTGATGGCATGAGAAATTTCTTTAGCATTTGTAGTGTTTTTGAACTTGAACTAATCCTCTTTGCAAAAGGCAATTGAAAAAAAAAATGGATTTTCTTTGTTTTGTTTATTTTAGTATTCATTCTCAAAATTTCGTGGGTATATTCCCTGCAAACCCTCATGAGACTACAACTCGTCCACTAGTATAAGCTAGAGGTTTAAAGACTTGTTGCATACGCTAAATGCAATCGAAATTTCCAGCGAAAGTGGATTAGTTAGGATATTTTCTTTGTTTTGCTTTACTCTTTATCTGTTCTGCTCGAGGACTAGCAAAAATGTAGGTCTGGGGGTATTTGATGTGCATGAAATATATACAATAAAGTACTCACATATCTACATATTTAGCTTTACTTTTATGTTATTTTGTTACTAATTATATAATATCTTTGTGTTGCAGGTAACAAGGGCTTTACATGAAAAGTGGGGCTAGGCAAATTAAATTCAAGTCCAATTGGAGCAAGAAATCAAAGGAAATTTGCGCCAAATCCAAGTCCAATTCGGATTAGGATTCTAGCCTACACATCAGTTAGCATTTTTAGCATAACTTTCGACTCAGATATCCAATCGAGATGATTCAAGTTGGGCTGGAAATTTAACTTAAAGGGCTACAATTTTGTAGTTTACCAAAAGTCTGAATTATGAATTTAAATGGGCCAAAATCGTCGGTTAAATGAAGCCTAAAAATATGGGATTTTCTCCAAATGGGAATTCAACTTGTAATAGGATTCCTTGACCTATTTGAAGGCTCTTTAGGGTAAAAAGAATGATAGGCCACAAACTGAATGACCCATTGTGATAAAACCAACTAATTAATTAGCCAAGTTTTTAATTAATCAATTTATCATGCAATTGTGTGGAAGCACAAACAAATCACCAAAAACTAAAAATGCAGCGGAAATTAAATGACACGGTGATTTGTTTACGAATAAGGAAAAACCTCGCGGCAAAAACCCCACCGGGTGATTTTCAGGTCACCACTCCCGAAAATCCACTATTATCAAATCAAGCGGTTACAAGTAAAGGAATCCCAAGTACCTTACCAACCTACACTTGAACCCTTACCCCAATACCCAATTGGACTTGATCTGTAGCGACAGTTCCCACCTTTGATGCACGGCTCCCAAGTACGTGACTAACCAATGCGCGGATCCCAGTACGTAACTTTAGAACACCAACTTAGGAAGAAAGGTTGGCTGCAAAGTTCTTCAGTTCATCCTTTATGATGAATAGCAGGAAGATGCTTAGTTACAAAACCCTACGGTGCAAATACACAGCAACTTCTTGAAGGAAGATGAACTAGGTCAAGAACTTCGTCTTTTGATCACAATTTGCTTGAACAGGGATTGCTTAATGATTTTGCAACTTGTGTCACACTTGACGGCTC
Source organism: Quercus suber (assembly GCF_002906115.3). Lineage (NCBI taxonomy): Eukaryota > Viridiplantae > Streptophyta > Magnoliopsida > Fagales > Fagaceae > Quercus > Quercus suber. Next base: position 157,582 of record NW_027070239.1, read on the forward strand.
TTAAAACAGTCCTTTTATATGTTTAGGGTTAGAAGAAAAGAAGGCCCAAAAGCATATTCACGGATCCCAAGAAAATCAAATTGGAAATTTGAGTTTTTAAATCTCGACAGATAGCAAGTGTCGAGGTAGCTGTCGAGCTTTAATGAAATTGCACTTTAGCTTGCTTTTTCTTGGACAGACTTAATGACTTCAACACTTGACCTTGAAACCTTGTTTCTTGAAGTATTAAAAACACCTAGAACTACCCAATTACAAGTAGAGTGTGTTTTGACAAAGGATTAGCCAATTTACATAAATAAGTGACATATGTTCTTAATAAGTGAAAACATATATGTCCTAACAATCTCCCCCTTTGGCAATCCGTGACAAAACCACAACAAACAAATGAGCATATGAGAGAAGTCATAAATCACTCAACTCATATTCACTTGTTTTAATACAATAAAATCTATCCTAACACAAACTCTTGAAAAACTTTGTAAAAAGAGAGTTTATGGCAAGTAGACTTTGACAACCTGTATTTCTGAAACACTTTAAACAAAACTCATCAAGACATCTTGTGTGAAACAAAAATAGATAGATTGCATACAAGTATAAAGAACATGTGTATAAAGATAGAAAAGAAACAACACACGAAGAGAGAGGTGAAAGAAAAAAACATACATCCACATATATAGAAAATAAGTACAATGTATGTAAAATGGTCAAAGGACCTCATATACATGATCAATGAATCTAAAAGGTAAGAAAAGAAAAGATACATATAAAGCCTCACTACATCCCTCAGAAAAGTCAACACTCCCCCTATCAAAAATGTCCTATACTAACTCTCCCCCTAAGATGACTACTCTCATAACCCCAAAACTACTACTCCCCCTTTTTGTCACGAGTGACAAAGGGTAAAGTGTTATGTAGACATCTCATCGGCAGAGCTAGCATCCCCATCATCATCATCATCATCCTCAGAATCTGAAGCTGCTGGAGTAGGTGGTGAAGGAGTAGCCTTTGGAGCAAATTCACCCATGGTCGCCTGCCGTCGTGCAATACGACCAACACGAACATTCACCTGATACAACTCAGCAGAGAGTGTATCAAGGCGGGTGTCCATGCGCTACAGCTGTGCCATAATATCTCCCAGAGATACATCGCTCGAAGAGGAAGAAGGAGCAGATGTAGATGGAGCTGATCTGGATGGAGCCGAACGGGAGAGAGGAGTGGCATCCGGCTGTCTCGACCTGAACTGCGCCTCACTACGTTTTACGGTAGCGGCATTTATGGCAGATATGTGTGTGAAGTGGTCGGACACAAGAAAGGGAATGGAAAAATGGCGTAGGATCCTCGTGATAGCAGAAGGAAAGATGAGCTTATCATGGGACGCCGAATCAAGATAAACATCTATGATAGACAGGATGAAGTGAGAAGGAAAGTCTATGGTAAGATGCTCTAGGAGTGATAGCAAAAATCGAGCACGAGGCTCTGTGATAGAGTTATAGTGAGAAAGAGGATGGAGAACAAAAGTCATCACCATGTTGATAAATCTAGGACCTTTAGCAAAAGGCCTACATGATGTGAACTGATGCTCACCCCAATCAGTAGGGCACTGACAAAAGGCAGAGATGAGCTCATCTTTGGACACAGTCCTCAGACGCTCACAAGAAGGATAGTCAGGAAACTCTATCCTAGGAACCTTAAGCACATCCGCAACCAGCTGCAGTGTGACAGGGATGCGCATACCTCGAACGCGAGTGAAAAAGAGAAGTACTAAACGATCTATCCCGTGCATGTTGGAGTAGAACTCCTGTATCAACACGAGAGGGCAAGTGACCGGGATGTCACACAGTGGCCCTCATCCCCTACTATGAATGACAGAGGGAAGGTCAGTATCGGCGAAGTCTGCTAGAATGACTTGGCGTTCCGAATGAACACCTCGTCTAGAAAAGTTCTCCGAAAATGCCTTATGGGCATCTCCATCACAGAACCGAAGGTTAAGGGGAGCAGAATCAGAAGAAGTAGAAGCTCCAGAACGCAGAAGGTTTCGAGCAGGAGTGGATTTACGTTTAGGTGCCATAGACACTACTAACGTAAAAGAATGAGAGGGAGAGAGAGGAAAATACTCAGAAAAGTTCCTAAAACAGTTCAAATATGACAAATATATTGAACAACAAGTACATATGCATGAGAATGCATGAGTATGTGACATGCAAAACAAAAATTGCATCATGGACTCAGCCCAATCCAATCCTATCAACACACAGCATATAGCACACATCTAAATGCATGTAAATATCATTATAATGCACACGAAATGCAATGTATGAAATTTTAAAAGCATTGAAGTGAAAACCCAACCCAAAATTTCAAGAAACACTCATTAATTTTGAAAAACCCCAAAAATTTCAAAAAATCTCAAAACCTAGGTTTTAAAACATGCAATGCATGAAAAAGGAAAGGAAAAGTGATCTTACCAAATGATTGAAGCAAGGAATGGTCAAGATCCAAGTGGGTGGGAAGATTTGAGTGAGAGAAGTGTGAAAAGGAAAGGAAAAGCCACGGAGAGATCGAGAGAGATCGAGTGAGAAATGAGAGAAATCGCAACAGATCCTTAAATAGGCACCTCAGTAAATCTCGACAGCTGAGGTGTCGAGAGGTATCGAGGAAGCTGTCGATGAAGGTATCGAGGAAATTGCCGTCGACAGTTGAAGGTATCGAGAGGTATCAAGATTCAAGATGAATTTCAGATAAGAGATGCTCGATCAATCGCACAAGTGTCGAGGAGGTATCGAGGAGACAGAAGATTTCTCGATCGATCCACAAGGTGTCGAGAAAGAAGACACAAGCACAACAAGTGAATCTCGATCGATCCATCAGGTGTCAAGAATCTATCGAGGGGACAGAAACTTTCTCAATTGATCCATCAGGTGTCGAAAAGGTGTCGAGATTGCGATAACAAACGGCTAGAGAAGCTCGACAGATGACCAGGTATCGAGGAGGTGTCAAGCAAGCAGTAAAAAGCAATTTTTCGAGAAAGGAAAAACACAGACATGAATGCAATCCAACACACATCTCAACCAAAGATCCACTCAACATATAAAGCTCTCAAAAACATCTCTCAACAAAAATTTAAGCACATGGATCCTTCAAAACACACACACACACTAAACAAGTCTAACCAATTTTATTTTTCAAAAAATAAGTTATGACAGTTTAGTGAGCATACATTAGCACATGTAAAACCTTTGTGATGGCCAAATCACATTGTACCTGCACATGTATCAAAAGTAGCAAAAACTATTTCGTGTTGTGTGTGAAAAACATCGCAAGATTGCATATGTGTATACATATTATGACGATCTGAGATATGAGAAAATATCTTTAACTCACACACAATCATAACTATTTGATGGGGACTATCACCTTCGAAGTACATCTTATAACTCCCACATCTCCTAGAATACACGCTTGCAACCATATTTAAAGCATTTTTAATCTTTTTGCTTTTTATTTTCTTTGCATGTTTTCTTTTATTTTAGCATATCATACATGGGCATATAAAAGAGGGAAAAGAAATACCCAAGATGTTAAGCATTTGACATCGCACTTTTGCTATGCCGAAGCATACGAATGTCTTTGACACTGCACTTTTGCTATGCCGAAGCATACAGGTGTCATATTATGATTGGCGGGCAACAGTGGTGAGATGGTTATTTATGCCTTTCTCTTAGGATTTTCTAGTCCTACCCGTCAAAAAGAGTGATATGAGTGTTAAGTTTTAAGAGATAACCTAATCTTACTCATCACAAACAAGAGCCACAAAGCTCACTTGCTTAGTTGTGCATAGAGATGCTCATCTAAGCTACAAGAGATACAAAGTTTAGAAAACTTTGTTTCATTGGCCATCCAAGGTACACAAGTACCAAAGTACACAAAACACACACTGTTTTTGTATTTTTCTGATTTTTCAATTTTTTTTTTATTATATCAAAAACAAAATAAACAAAACTGAAAGTAAACACACAAAACATGTTAAACAAAATAAAGCAAAAACTAGACTGACTCAGCAGAAAAACAAAACACACAAGCAATGCAATACACAGAAAAACAATAAGGGAAAAGAAAGTGATGAAATCACTTAAAGTCCTTTTTCTTCCACACCTTGGAAGATCCTTTCCTTTGATTGAATCCTTGAACCGGCGGTGAGGGGGAAGAATTTAACCCGTTCAAGTTCGAAAGGAACATGAGGGCTTTCAGAAGATCTCCAAGAGGAGCAAGAGAGGATTGAAGCTGATTTTGGCTTCCAGATACTATCATGCCATTGCTCTGTTGAGTGGCTAACCACTTATAGCAATTTGGTCTAGTATGACCGGCAGCTCCACAATGATGACAGAGATGCTGCTTCTTTTGTTTAGGCTTTTGAGAGTTAGCCTTCTTAGCCCTAGGGTTTTTATCATCTTTCTTATCTTGCTTAGGGGGTGCTCCTAAGATAGATTTACCCTTGTCTAAGTTCTCACTAGCTAATTCAGTTTTGACATCAATATTCTCAATTTCAGTATTATTAGCAGGAGGAACAAAAACAGTATTGCTAGTAGAAGCAGTATTAGAGAAAGAAATACCATACCCCAAACCAGTTCGATCCGAAGCAGATTTCTGATTGCTAAGCATCTCATCAAGCTTTGCACTTGAAGTCCTCTCTAGTTGAGCTCTGACTTGAAACAGCTCTGCTTCAAGCTTCTTGGTCTTCTCAGCCAAAAAGTTGTTTTCAAATCTCAGTGCTCCAATAGTTTGATTCGCCTCATCAAACTTTGTGGACAACTCTTCACGATCAAGTTCCACATCACTGAGCTTCTTGGTGGCCAGCCTGTATAATTTCTCATGCTTTTCAGAGAGCTTGTAAAGCTTCTCATAGGCTGAATGGATATCATCTTGATCATCCATTTTCTCAAATTTTGACTCCACCAGTTCTTCTTCTTCATCCACTTCTTCAACAATCCCTTCAGTAGGATTGACTGTGGCAGTGAAGGCATTTAAGATTCCGTCATCCTCATTGTCGGAATCATCTTCAGGCTCAGTGTCACTTAGAGTTGCAGCAAGTGCCTTGCTTTTCCCAATGCTCTTGAGATATGTAGGACACTCATTTTTCATGTGTCCGAACCCATGACATCCAAAGCACTTTGGTCCTGCAGGAACAGTGTACTGACTTCCATCCTTAGCATCCTTCTTCCCTTTGTCTTGGCTTTTAGACTATGAAGAACTGAACTGCCTCCGGTCCTTGTCGAAGCTCCTTCCATTGGCATTCTTCATAAACTTCTTGAACTACCGAGTGATGTAGGACTTCATCTTAGAATCTTCATCATCGAAAGACTCATCTGTATCACTGTTCTTTGCCTTCAAGGCTATGCTTTTACCTTTACTTGACTTGCCAATCCTAGATAATCCTATCTCATAGGTTTGCAAGTTTCCTACCAGCTCAGTCAAAGGAATCTTGTCAATGTCCTTTGATTCTTCTATCGCCGTAATCTTGGCATGGAATCTCTCAGGTAGAGATCTGAGCACCTTCCTTACAATCTTGGGTTCAGGGATGGTTTCCCTAAGATTGAAGGCTGAGTTCACTATGTCCTTGAGCTTGGCATAGAACTCATCAAACGACTCATCCTCCTCCATCTTAATTTCTTCAAAGCTAGTAGTGAGCCTCTGAAACTTTGAATCTTTGACAGCTTTTGTTCCTTCATAGGTTGTCTGGAGGATGGTCCAAGCCTCCTTAGCAGTTTCGGTTGAGGATATCTTTTTGAAGTCCTCATTGGTGACTACGCTAAATAGGGCATTTAACGCTTTGCTATTGAAGTTTGCCGCCTTGATCTTAGCATCATCCTAATCGGCCGGTTCTTCTTTTGGCTTAGTCCAACCAATCTCTACAGCTTGCCACACATTTTCATCTAAAGACTACAAGAAAGCTCTCATGCGTACTTTCCAAAGTACCATCAAATAAAGGAGGTATAATTAAAGATTGTCCTCTATCCATGACAAGCAGGGGTCAATGGATCAACATGGCAAAGATTAAACCCTAATCAGAGTGTGCCTGCTCTGATACCACTTGATAGGCCACAAACTGAATGACCCCTTGTGATAAAACCAATTAATTAATTAGCCAAGTTTTTAATTAATCAATTTATCATGCAATTGTGTGGAAGCACAAACAAATCACCAAAAACTAAAAATGCAGCAGAAATTAAATGACACGGTGATTTGTTTACGAATAAGGAAAAACCTCGCGGCAAAAACCCCACCGGATGATTTTCAGGTCACCACTCCTGAAACTCCACTATTATCAAATCAAGCGGTTACAAGTAAAGGAATCCCAAGTACCTTACCAACCTACAGTTGAACCCTTACCCCAATACCCAATTGGACTTGATCTGTAGCGACAGTTCCCACCTTTGATGCACGGCTCCCAAGTACGTGACTAACCAATGCGCGGATCCCAGTACGCGACTTCAGAACACCAACTTAGGAAGAAAGGTTGGCTGCAAAGTTCTTCAATTCATCATTTATGATGAATAGCAGGAAGATGCTTGGTTGCAAAACCCTACGGTGCAAATACACAGCAACTTCTTGAAGGAAGATGAACTAGGTCAAGAACTTCATCTTTTGATCACAATTTGCTTGAACAGGGATTGCTCAATGATTTTGCAACTTGTGTCACACTTGACGGCTCTTAAAACAATCCGTTTATATGTTTAGGGTTAGAAGAAAAGAAGGATCAAAAACATATTCACGGATCCCAAGAAAATCAGATTGGAAATCTGAGTTTTTAAATCTCGACAGATAGCAGGTGTCGAGGTAGCTGTCGAGCAGGTGTCGAGCTTTAATGAAATTGCACTTCAGCTTGCTTTTTCTTAGACAGACTTGATGACTTCAACACTTGACCTTGAAACCTTGTTTCTTGAAGTATTAAAAACACCTAGAACTACCCAATTACAAGTAGAGTGCGTTTTGTCAAAGGATTAGCTAATTTACATAAATAAGTGACATATGTTCTTAACAAGTGAAAACATATATGTCCTAACAAAGAAGAGGAGAGAAACCTAAGAGGAAAAGGAGGCGCCACATAGAAGAATATGCTTTTGGGAGTCTTTCAAAAGAGGAGTATCTGAGGACAAAGGTGAGAGCTTCATGTAATCAACCAGTTCAGATGAAAGACATAAGTTTTATTTGTTTTCTTTTCAATTTTATTATGACCTAAATTTTATTTTCTAGAGCATTGATGTAGTCTAGCAATGAACACACAATTTATTTTCTGAGTTATTTTATTTTTAATATTTCCATGATTGGATGTTTAATTCTTATTCTTAATGCCTACTATTTGCTTTTACAAATTATTGTTTGATCAATTGAATTGCAATGAGACCGAGAGGTGATTTGTTATTTTAGTTCTAGAATTAAAAACCATTAGTTGAGCGACAGTAGAGATGCTTTACTGTGATTAGTGTGATTTTTCAGAAAATTCAAAATACGTAATGAGTCTCCAACTAATTAAATTCACATAGAGATATGGAATTGTTATTTGAAGATATTTTTGATATTATTCGAGAGAAAATATTGAATACTTAAGGAATTTTTAATCATCAACGGGAGATTGTTAGAATTTAATAATTAAGAAGAATAAATTGTGTAGGATTTGTTAGGTGAAATCAACTGCTCTAGATCGATTCTTATCATATTTTTACACTGTTAGTGTTTTATGCTTTGTTAATTCTTTTTATTCGTAGATTTATTTTTATTAAATAGTTTAATTTAATTTAGATAGTAGAACATTCCATTTGTTTTTGAATTTCCAAATAGTAATTAATTTAGTGAATTTCGGTATTCAATAACATAGTTAATCCTTGTGAGTTCGACATTCGTTTTCTAAAAACACTTTACTACTTGTTACGATTTTGTGCGCTTGCAGATTATTTTACGCAAACACTATGCATCTCATGGACTATATGATAATGTCCGAATATTCATGTTACCATTATTTTAGATAATTATAAAACAACTTTATTAATTACAACATTAAGTCATACATAATGTCACATATAATAATGTACATAGCATCATACAATTGGATTTAAGGGCACTAATCCTAACACGGTTATGGTAACATGTTGGAATTGCAACTTCTTGCATTCGAAAAGGTTGATGTGGAAAACTTTGCTATCCCTCGATGTAATGTCTTGGACTATTGAATTTGTGACGTAGTCGAGCCTTATATTATGTTCACATTTCAAAGTTAGATAAGTTAAAACACTAAGTATGAGCACTCAAGTTTCATTTAAGCATTCACTTAAAAAGAAGTTTTCATTTAAAAACCTTTTAATTAGTAAAATGCTAACAATTCTTTTAATTATATAAAAATAAATAAAAATTTGTTTGGAAATAAATGTGATCATTAAAACAACATAAAAAAATAAGAAAAATGGTAAAGTTATAGCAAATATTGTTACATAAAAAATTACAAGCAAATTTGTCTATGAACATGGTTGGTACTACTTCAATAATATTATATTAGATAAACAATTCTTCATGGACCACAAGCTTTTTTAAAAGATGACATGTGCAATTGCGATTAGTGAACTATCACTTTCAGATTTAACCATTGCTTTTTCTCTATCGCTTATAGTCGCACAGGTTAGTGTTGTGGCACAAAATGTTGTGTCCATACTCCATAAAGTTTTTCATATTGAAATTTTAAAATTAATTCTTTTTTGAGTTGTGACACATCACTATACAAAACTTATGTGAAAATTATTTGTAAAACATCATTTAACATATAAATGTTTGAATTATTTTTTCATAATGGGTAAAGTTTGTAAAGTTGTAGTGTCTATGTATGTCTACGTAGAAAATGATGGAAATGTAAATGCTAATTAATTAAGATTGAAATCTTACAATAGGAAGTGTGTTGCAGTTTTTGTCCTTGTTACAATCATTTTTTTTCCCGTGCTAGTTGTCCTTTTCCATCAAAAACTCCACCACCTGACACAGTGAGACCGTTGATATGTTCAAAAACGACCCAACCATCTTTATCATTGAAGGAGGCAACATCTGATGGGGCCTGTAGGGTTCCCTGAAGGTTAAACTCAATAGCACCTTTGCATGTACCCAACAATGTCACTAAACCTAGTTTGTATGACCCTGCTGAAATCACAACTTTACTTCCTGCTACTACGCATGCAGCTTTCTAAGCTTTTGTTAAAGCCTAAACACATTATGAAAATTCAAAATTAGTATATAACAATCATTTTGCATGTTAATGTTTTATCCTCTGGTTATGACATTGATCAGTTTCAAATGTAAACGGAGTTGAACCTAAGTTCTCTTATTCAAAGTTAAAAGTCTTTATCAGTTAAGTTAACTGGAAAACAGTCTTCATGTTAATTAAGTATAGTTGATTGCACTGCAAATATTTATACCTGGGTGATATCGGCATTAGGCTTTGCTCCATATGATTTAACATCAAAGACCTGCTTAGCATTGGTGGATGCCAACACCAATAGCAAGGAAATTGTTGCAATGCTTAAATTCTTTCCCATCTTACTGTCCTTTATTTCCTTTCTATTGCCAATTTGTTGTACGAAATGATGGTTACCCCATTTGATTTGAAGATATTTATACTTCAATACCTGAGCTCAACACCATTGAAACTACCCCACTAATATTAACTGATTTTGTGCATGGTCGCTAAAAACTCTCCTGTATATACTTCAACTTCCGTACTATTATTAGCTTTTGAGCTTCCTCCTCCACTAACTAGTTATCGTTTGTTATTATATAAGATAAGATTATTTTACTTTCATATAGCATCCTAACTTCTTAGCTTTAAATGGAAAGCTGTTAGTCACTTGAAATTTGTTCATTTTATCTTGTAAACAAAGTGAATACTTTCCATTAGTAAGGGGGAAAAAGTCCAATAAAATCATCAACTATCAAAATTTTCCAAATTTAGTTTAGGCAACATGCTCATCTATGGTTTACAATAGCAACTAATGAAAATACTATATAGGGGAGGCTAAACACACCTTTTTAGTTATTATCTTTATTTATTGTGGAAGCTCGAAAATGTGTTGAAAACACAAGAGCTGTTTAGACCACCAAATTAAAGTTATGACTTGATAGATTTTACATTAACTTAATACTAAGTGCAGAATACTGTAAATGCGAGCAGATAAATAAACAAGCTACACTAATCCATACTCATAGCAACACAGTAGTAAAATGGAATGTAAAAGAGTAGGGAAGAAAGATGCAAACACAAGATAACATGCCGATGTGTTATCGAAGAGGAAATCGAAGAACTTGGTGAAAAACCTCTTTGCTGCCCTCCAAGCGGTAATCGATCCATTAGACAATCAGTTGGGATACATGGGTGAGCAAGAGACCCTCGAAGCCTAATCTACCCAATGTACCTAAGCCCTCCATGCTCCTACTCCAACAAGGCTTCTCAACACCGTATCTTGTCTAACTCTCTGGATCCCGCAATAAGCTCCATGTTGCTTTTGCCATCCTTGGCTTCTTCCAATGCTTCCCAGCAGCACCAAAACCTCACTAAACACTCTGAAATGGTGTGGTAAGTGTTTGGGCTATCAACCTCTCAATGGTATGGAAATAAAGATGTAGGAGTTGAGAAAAATTCACAAGCAATTGTGTAGAGAAATGTGGGTACAACAATCTCTAACTCTCAAGGTTTGTGGCTAGGGTTTTCTCTCTGAAACACTCTTCAAGATTTGTGGTTAATGTGGGTATAAATAGTGTAGGCACAGAAAATGTGTATCAGAATTAACAGTCTGGCAAAACAGAGTGTCTTGCGAGTGTCTCGCGGGAAGGCCTTACCCGCGAGCTACTCACGAAACACAATTGTCGCCATCTGTCCTGACTCTTCGCTTTCCAGTCATGTGCAGGGCACATGGCTCACTTCGCGGGATGCTTAGTCGCAAGCTATCGCGAGAACTCCTCAGTCTTCAATTGCTTGAGTCTTCACACTCTTTCTCTCTATCACACAACCCTTATAATTAAATCCCACAATAAATACAGAGTACAAAAGATTAAATAAAATTACAATCAAATTTGGCAAGGAATAAAAGCCAACAAAACACGTAGTTGCAAATCACAACTTTACATATTGTTATTACTGTAATTATTCAAGAGATCTTTGTCAATTATTATATACTAGTCGGTAACCCATGTAATATATTGAAAATTTTGACATAATTTTTTTTTTTCTAAAAGAAATTTTGATAATTAAGATAACTAATGAGCATTCACTGTAATTGCATTTGTATATGAAATTATATATTCTAGTAGTATACATTTATTATGATTGTATTTGTCTATTGATCTATATATTCTACCATATAAAGAAAATATGAAAATTCTAATAGACTGTTTGAATATAGAATATGATTTGAATTTAACTAATTATATATATATATATATATATATTAAAATAATGTCATGTAAAAATATGAAACATTCGAAGTTTATCTGACACAATATTAAGAAATCAACTAAAAACGAAAATTAGCAACATTAGAAATCTCAATACAATTCTTCCTACTCGAACGGGTCAGCATTGTAGTAGAGCATCTTAAAAAGCTATCTTCAATATGTTGATAGAAAAGCTTCCTTGCTACTAGTCACCCAAAGCTGGTCCCACCAATCTTCTAATAGTTTTATTGCATGTATGGAGTTATACCAGCCAACATATATAGAATGTATTGAGTTCATGTCTCCTGCCTATTGACAACATACTGCATTCATCATAGAATCTACAACTCATCTTATATATCTCAAAATCATTGATTCTACCACACAGTCTTGCCAAAACAGAACTAAAAGGGAGGAAAAATAAATTCAATATACATATACATACCTTGTGAAGGTGTTTGATCTTCTCAATATCAACAATAAAATGATTAAAAAGAGGTGTATCAATCTCTTCATTTTCAACTGGTTGTCCCTAAACAACAAGCACATCTACCAATAACAATAAAACATTGAACCAAAATAGTTCAGCAGAATTACACCACCAAATACCAACAACCATGACATAACATTATAACAACATCATAGATCATATAAAAAAAATGCAGTTATATTACTTTGCGTAGATCATATCACAAAAATTAGTAATCATTAAAAGCTCTTGCTCTCATAAATCTAATATTGATTTAGAGGTCCTAAGCTAGATTCTACCTATTTGAAAAATCTCATTGACTCATTCTATAACCCACTGCTAGATCCCTTTAAAGCAGAAATATCAATTAACATATATACATCACAACACCCACAGATAGAAGCCAGTAAGTGTCATTACTATTGTTACTATTATTCTCTAACAACAAATAAACCCATTCTCCCACACTTACACACCCGCACTCACGCTTCATTAGACCTCTAACGCGCTCAACTTCATAAAATCAATATATCAAATGGTAGTGAAGCCTGGCTGACCTTGTATCGGTCAAAGAAGCCCACTACTCAAGGGCGGAGGTATGTAATAGGGTGGGGGGCCGTCCCCACCCCCCCCCCCCCCAATATATATATATATATAATTATTTCAATGTTTTAAAATTTTAGTCTAAAAAAAAAAGAGTTAGCCCCTCCAAATATTGCAATTAGTCCAATGATGCTCTTAAAAAAATAATTGGTCTAATAGTTATAGCAATATAGCTTTATTTTTCGCACTTCTATTTTTATTATAAAATGTGCTCTTATATCTGTTAAATATTTGATAAATTTTGGCACCAAACATGTTTGAATCTAACTTTTTCAATCTGTTATGTGGCAATTAACAAGTTATTGACTCATTAAAAAAATCTTGTCATTGAAACTATACATGAAATATCTCTTTAGTTGCCACATAATACGTTAGAGTAAAATAGCTTCAAATATGTTTGGAGCATAACTTATTCCTCAAAGTTTTGGATCATTCATGTTTTTGAAAATTTCATTAGTTTAATTGATAGATTTTTTTTATTTACTTTAGTATAAGATTTGATAATTTGTATTGAAATTGAAACTTCTTAAGAATTTCACTATGAAAAAGATAAAAATGAATCTTATTTTACGAAAGATCACTATCAAACATAATTTTGATTGAAAACACTATAAAAAAAAAAAAATTTGTTGGGAGCGTGTATATATATAACTTATCAAATAAAAAAGTGCGTATATATAATTAAAAAAAAAAAAAAAAAACCATGTATATATATGTGTGTGTGTGTGCGTGCACCATAACTTGGCCCCCAAACAAAAATTTCTGGCTCTGCTCCTGCACTACCTTGCTATGCTTACTCGTGGTTATGGCATTACATTTATCTAGCATATGAACCACTAGAGTCAAAAAGCCTACGTTTTTTGAGTCACAAATATCAAAATCTAACTAGTCATAGTCAAGAGATTACTTGTACCGATTAGAATTGTTGGTTTAAATATGTTGAGCATATTTGTTATAGTGTTTTGAAGTGACTGTATGGTCTTAGTTCTGAAATAGATAGCTTAAGTGAATGTTGTTGTTGCTCAGAATTTAAGGTTTGATTGATGGGATGGTCATGGTACTATGGATTTTCCACTAGAAGACTTAGTTATGTTTGGGACATATTTATGTAATTAGCTAATCCTTTGACAAAGTGCACTTTACTTGTAATTGGGTAGATCTAGGATGGATTTAGTACTGATGTCGCGGAAGCCTGAAGAGAAACACACACGATGCTCTCTTGATGGAACAGAAACTAAACTGTTAGTTTCTGGTAGTAAACCTCGAATCCACGAGGGGTTTCCCTGAATCCACAAGGAGATAAAACTGGAATCCACCAGAAGAAAATTTGACAAAAGTCTGTGTTTATTGATAATAGTCTATTTTGCCTCTGACGGCTACAAAACATATAAATACTAAGAAAAAAACTTTTAAAACCCTAATTCGCGCTAATTAAGCGATTAGGGGACAAAATTACCGAATTTTACCAAAAATGGCAAAATTGAGTTAACTGCAGAATCATAAACTACTGACCTTAAGGGTCGTCCCAAAACAGACGGGACCTTATTCTGACTTTTAAACTAAAAGTTATTAAGGAAAAACAAATTTTACTATAAATAGCAAAAACACTGTTATCGGGGCCTTAATGAAGGAATTCGCCTAAATTTTGGCGACGTTCATGGCATTTGTCATGAATCTGGATCAGAACGTCGTTTCCCTTCAACCTGCCAAATTTCATGCAATTCCGACACTGTTACCCCGATGGCCCCTACTGGTACCCCCCTGTGATCTTGCGTTGTGACTTCCTGCGCCCTTGCTGCTCGAGGAAGGCATGTGCTGTCTGTTCTACATCAAGTACATAAAGAAACAAGTGTTCAAGTTTAGTATTGAAGCCATGCAAGTCTAACCAAGAAACAAGTGAAGTAGTGTTGTTCATTAAAACTCGACAGATGTCTTGACAGAATCCTTTCTATCGAGGTTTAATGTTAAAGCTCGACAGAAGCTTGACAGAAGCTATATCCGTCAAGAAATATGAAATCAAGATTTCCCAATCTAATTACACGCATATCCTTGAGTATTTGTGTAGGGTTTCTTTTCTCACAATCCTAGACATATATAAGGATTATTTTAAGAGCCGTCATGGGTGACGCAAGGAATGCAAGTTGTTGCAGAACAGAATACATGCATATTGTGGCCAATGGCCCTAGTTCATCTTATTCTCTGTAGAAGCTATTGCGTCTTTACACCAAAGGTTTTGTGACCAAGGAGCTTCCTGATCTTCATTATTGATGAACTAAAGAACTTTGCAACCAACAACCTTTCTCAAGTTGATGTGTTAGTCACGCACTGAGATCCATGCATCATTGGTTAGTCATGTACTGCAATTCGTGCATTAAACGGAGAGATTGCCGCTACAATACAAGTCCAATTGGGTATTGGAGTAAGGGTTCAACTATAGGTTGATATTAGGTACTGGGATTCCTTTTACTTGTAATTGCTTGTGATTGAAAATAGTGGGTTCTTAGAAGTGTTGACCCTAAATTCACCTAGTGGAGTTTTGCCTCGGTGGTTTCCCCCATTCATAAACAAATCACCTGTGTCAAATTTATTTTCCACTACATTTAACTTAGTTGGTGATTTGTTTATGCAACCATGCTATTGCATGTTAAATTGACTTAATTAATTCACTTGGGTAATTAATTAATTAATTTGCCAAAGGGGTCCTTTTACTTGTAACTGCTTATGATTGAAAATAGTGGGTTATTGGGAGTGATGACCTTAAATTCACTTGGTAAGGTTTTGTTTCGGTGATTTTCCCCATTCATAAACAAATGACCTGTGTCAAATTTATTTTCCGCTGCATTTAACTTAGTTGGTGATTTGTTTGTGCAACCATACTATTGCATGTTAAATTGTCTTAATTAATTCACTTGGGTAATTAATTAATTAATTTTCCAAAGGGGTCAATGCATTTTTGTCCTATCAAGTGGTATCAGAGCAGGCACACTCTGATTAGTTTTAATCTTTGTTGTGTGATCCATTGACCCTTGTTGTCATGGCTACAAGCGGCATGAAAAGATCTTTTATTTCAAATACATCTTGCTTTTCTAATCTCTATTTGATTGAGTGTTTTAGAAAATGTAAGTCTAAAAGTTATTTGAAAGCTATCTTGATGATTGTTGAAAAAGGTCTTAGTGTGACAAGGAAGAAAATAAACTGTCTCAAAATGAAGATGTGCAAAGCAGTTCATCTGAGAAGGGTGAAACTTAATAGTTTTATTCATTAATGGCAAAAAAGAGAGAAAACCATTCCTACTAATTTGTCAAGTAAGCATGAAGTGTGCTTTATGATGAAGTCTGCATTTAAGGTAATGGACACATGTTTATGGTACCTTGATAGTGAATGCTCGAGACACATGATTGGAGACTGTTCTCTCTATGAGGTTTTCGAGTCTAAGAAAGGTGGAAATGTCACTTTTGGGGATGGGAGCAAATCACAAATAAAAGGGAAAGGAACCATCTCTCTACCTGGACTGCCACACATTACAAATGTGTTGCATGTAGGAGGTCTAAGAGTGAACTTGTTGAGCATAGTCAAATATGTGATCAAGATTTCATGGTGTTGTTCTCAAAAAGGAACTGTTTCGTTTTGAATGAGTCTGGAAAGAAACTCATAAGCGGAGTCCGCACTCTAGATCACTGATATGGATTGGTACCTGATACTGATATTGTGTGCAATAGTATTTGTTTGCCATGGCACCAAAGAATGGGACATGCTAGTTACAAACATCTGTCAATTGTATCTAAGCATGAATCAATGCTGGGAATACCAAACCTCAATAGGGTTAGCAATGTTATGTGTAGACCATGTCAACTTGGGAAACAGATGAAAGCAAAACATCCAAGCACTTAGACATCAACTACATCTAGACCTTTGGAGCTACTACATTTGGATCTCATAGGTCCAACTAGAAATGAATCTCTTAGAGGAAAGAGATACATCATGGTTGTAGTAGATGATTTCACTTGGTACACTTTGGTCATTCTTCTAAGATCCAAGTCAGATGCTCTTAAGCATAATGAAGTTTTGTGTACAAGACTGCAAAATGAGAAGAACATGAAGATTGATCATATTCGAAGTGATCATGGTAAAGAATTCGAGAGCTCATACATGGAATCCTTTTGCACTAGATCTGGTATATCTCAAGAATTCTCTACTCCTATTACTCCTCAGCAAAACGATGTAGTAAAAAGAAAGAACAAAGTCATTCAAGAGGTGGCTAGAGCCACGGTACACAATAAAGATGTGGCCAAAAATTTATGGGGAGAAGCAGTCAACACCACATGTCATATGGTTAACTAGGTATATTTCAAACCTGGAACAAAGAAGACTCCCTATGAATTGTGGAAGGGAAGAAAGCCGAATGTGAAGTATTTCAAAATATTTGGAAGTACTTGTTTTATCCTTAAGAACAAAGTGAATGTGGGAAAGTTTGACTCCCGAAACTATGAAGGAACATTTTTGGGATACTCCTCCACAAGCAAAGCTTATCAAGTGTACAACAAAAGAACCAAGAAGGTGATGGAAATGGTGAATGTTTTTATTGATGAAGCTTCAGATTCTAATTCTAAGAAAAGTAGTGAGAAAATACCTAAGGAAATTCTTCCTTCAGAGCCTAAGGTTGTTCAAGAAGAAGTTGATCAAAAGCCCGTTTCTCCAAGTACTCCAAGTGTTGTAGAAGTATCAATAGATATTCCTACATCACCTAAGTTTGAATCTCATGAAGAAAAATGACCTTCCTCAAGGATCAAGCTGAACCACCCTCCTGAAGTTATTGTGGGAAATATGAACGAACTTACACTAAGAAAGCATACAATTGATAAATGTGTTGCTAACTTTGTGTCTTATTCTTGCTATTTGTGACAGGTTGAACCCACCAAGGTTAAGGATGCTCTCTAGGATGAAAGCTAGGTTGAGGCCATGCATTTTGAACTGCTCAAATTGCAAAGGAATGATGTATAGACCCTAGTACCTAGACTGGAAGGAGAGCACTTCATTGGCACAAAGGAGTAGATTTTGATGAAACATTTGCTCTTGTAGCTCGCATGGAATCCATTAGAGTTCTCCTAGCCCTGGCTTGTCACTTGAAGTTCAACCTTTACCAAATGGATGTGAAGACTACATTCTTGAACGGGTTTCTTGAAGAAGATATCTATGTTGCTTAGCCAAAAAGATTCTTTGATCCACACTTTCCAAATCATGTATTGTACCTCAAGAAGGCTTTCTATAGACTAAAGCAAGCACCCAAAGCTTGGAATGACCAGCTTACACAATACCTGGTCTCACATGGTTTTACAGAAGGACAAGCTGATCAAACTCTTTTTATAAAAAGGGAGAAGGGCAAGTTGATAGTTGCTCAAGTCTATGCTAATGATATCATCTTCGAGTCTACAAAGGATGAACTTGCTCGTGATTTTTCAAAGCTTATGTAGGCCGAGTTCAAGATGAGCATGATTGGAGAGTTAAATTACTTCATTGGATTGTAGATTTATCAGCAAGAGTCAGGTATATTCATATCTCAATCTAAATATGCCAAAAATCTTGTGAAAAAGTTTGGTTTGGATTCTACTAGTCCTTTTAGAATCCTAATGAGCCCTAATGCTAAACTCACTATTGACTTGTTAGGCAAAAGTGTTGATTCTTCTTTATATAGAAGCATGATAGGCAGCCTCCTTAAACTTACTGCTAGTAGACCTGACATTAGTTATAATATAGGAGTGTGTGCTAGTATCAAGCAAACCCTAAAAAGTCTCATATGATTGCCTTAAAAAGAATCGTAAAATATATCAAATCCACTACCGATTTCAGAGTGTGGTATAGCAAGGACACCAATAATGTCTTAGTTGGGTATTCTGATGCAGACTAGGCTAGGAATGCTGATGATAGAAAAAGTACTTCGAAGGGTTGCTTTTATGTGGGTAATAATCTTGTCTCCTGGATGAGTAAGAAGCAGAATTCCATCTCATTATCCACTGCTGGGGCTGAATACATTGCTGTCAGTAGTTGTTGCACCCAACTTCTATGGATGCAAAAACTCCTCTTTGATTATGGTATTCGTCAAGAACATCTTACCATTTATTGTGACAATACCAATGCCATTAACATCTCTAAAAATTCAGTTCAACATATTCGAACAAAACATATGGAGATACGACACCACTTCATTCGGGAGCTTATCGAAGTTGGCACACTCATTCTTGAGTTCATCCGTACTAATGATCAGAAGGCCAATTTGTTTCACTAAACCTCTTGATAACAAACAGTTTGAATTCCTGTGCCAAACCATTGGTGTAATCTTCATGAAGTGATCTCTCCTCTTTCTCCTCCTTTCTCATGCATTTGCACCTAGTTTTATACTTTGTGTGTTTCTTTATGTTTTTGTTTGGTTGTTTTTCAGTTTTTTTTTTTTTTTTTGTGCTTTTCATAAAATAAAAAATAAAAAAAAAATTCAAAAATCTAAAAAAATAAAATAAAAAACAGTGTGTGTTTTGTGTATATTGTTACTTATGTAACTTGGATGGCCATTGAAACAAAGTTTTCTAAACTTTGTATCTCTTGTAGCTTAGATGAGCATCTCAATGCACAACTAAGCAAGTGAGTTTTTTGGTTTGTGTTTGTGATGAGTACAATTAAGTAATCTCCTATACTTAACACTCGTATCACTCTTTTTGACAGGAAGGACTAGAAAATCGTAAGAGAAATGCATGAATAACCCTTTCACCACTAAAGCCTGCCAATCATGTATAACATCTGTGTGCTTCAACATAACAAAATTGTGATGTTTAAGCTTACATAATTGGGTATTTCTTTTCTCTCCCTTATATGCCCATGCATGCTATGCTCAAAAAGAAAAATATGCAAAGAAAATCAAAAGCAAAAATTCTTTACTAGGAGATGTGGGAGTTATAGGATGTACCTTGAAGGTGATAGTCCCCATCAAGCAAATCTGATTATGTTTGAGTGTATTTGATTTTCTCATATCTCAAATTGTTATAATATGAGACACTTATGCACTCTCGCTATGTTTTCACACACAACACACAAATTCTTTACTACTTTTGATACATGTGTAGGTACAATATAATTTGGCCATCACATGGAACACATGTGTTAATATATGCTCACTAAACTGTCCTAACTTATTTTGAAATATAAAATTGGTTATACTTGTTGTGTGTGTGTGTGTGTTTTGGATCTTGAATGCTTTGCATATATCTTAAGAGATGTTTTGAGAGCTTAACACATTGATTAGATCTATGTTTGTGTAGCTTGCTTGTTGCATTCATCTCTTTGTGTTTTTCCCTTCTTCGAAAAACACCTTTTCTTCAAGCTCAACAGCTTCTCGATAGATTCCCTTCTATCGAGCCCCTCCTTCTTATTGTCTCGAAAAATCTTAACACAATCTCGATCCAACGAGATTTCTAAGTTTCTTCTCAATAGATTCTCGATAGCTTCTTCTATCCATCGAGCAACTATCTGTCTAGCCGATAGATTCTCTACAGCTTCTCGATCCATCGAGGTGTTTTTTCCGTCAACTGATCCTCGACAACACCTCAACAGATTCATTTCTATCAAGATTTAGTCCTTGACAAATCTCGAAAGATATCTCGATCCATCGAGCTACGATTTCTTTATATAGTCTGAGTGCGAATTAGATTTCATTTCTCACTTCTCTCTCTCAACAGAAAATCTTTTCTCTCGCGCCAAACACTTCTCACTCACTCAAAACCTTTTACCCTTGTGTTCTTCGGCCTAGATCAAGCTTCAAACACTTGGTAAGTGTTCTAATCTTCTCTTTTCATGCATTCATGCATTTTAGAACTAGGTTTTGGGGTTTTTCAAAATTCTTGGGGTTTTTAAGTTTTTCTTGAAATTTTTGGTTTGGGTTTTGTGAAATTGTTGCTATATGCTCATGCATAGCATTCTCATTGCATTCTAACAATGTTTCATGCATTATAGATGTGTGTTTGATAATTGTTGCATGTGTGTTGGTAGGTTTCGATTGGGTTTCACCCATGATGCAATTTAAATTTTGCACGTCACATATTCATGTATATTTCATGCATACGTATCCTTTCATTCCATTGTCGGTTTATAGTAGTGTGATTAAGCACCTCGCCTTGGTGTATATTCCTTGCTTCCAACGGGGGGTGTTTAATTGATGGTACTATAGATTTGACTTCTTAATGATGGATGATATGTGTTTTTACATTAAGAACAACCACACTATTGTGGAGTTACTTAATGACTCACATAGATTTCAGGCAATGGTGTACACTAGACTAAGTTTAATGTTAACCTCCCTACAGAGCTATGTCATTATTACTTAGAGCCTAAAGGAAATTCGGCATATTATTAGCGTTTGATAAGAGTTATCATGATAGTACTAATAATGAGAATAGTTCTCAATCAGTCATAGTGTTTATAATTTACTTGCTACCAAGGAATTTGAAACATGGGTTTGGGTTGTCATTGCATAATTGATATTATGGTTTTATTAAGGTTCCAGACTATATGTTTATATGCTAAATTGATATTGATTTGAACTAGGTGTCCTCATCTTTAGACGATTCATCATTATTATCATTCCTAACCTTCAAAGTCATGTTCTTACTTTTGCTATCCTTACTAAACCTAGTTCATAGGTTTGCAAATTCCCAATCAATTTTGTCAAAGGAATAGAGTCAAGATCCTTTGATTCTTCTATGGCAGTGATCTTGGCATGAAATCTTTCTAAAAGAGATCTGAGAATCTTTCTGAGAATCTTGACAATCTTGGGCTCTAAAATCTGTTCTCTAGGATTGAAGGCTAAATTCATTATGTCCTTGAGCTTGGCATAGAATTCATCGAATGACTCATCATCATCCATCCATATTTCCTCAAAGCTGGTTGTGAACCTTTGGAGTTTGGAGTTTTTACAACTTTTATCCCCTCGTAGGTATTTTGAAGAATAGTCCATGCCTTCTTTGCATTGTCAATGGAGGAGATCTTCTTGAATTCCTCATTGGTCACAATGCTAAATAAGACATTTAGAGGTTTACTATTAAAGTTTGCAGCTTTGATCTTGGCATCATCCAATGTCGCTAGTGGATCTTCAGGTTTCTTCCAACCTACTTCAACTGCAAGCCATACATTCTTATCTAAAGATAGTAAAAAGGCTCTAATGCATACTTTATAGTATGCATAGTTAGTACCAACAAATAAATAGTATGCATAGTTAGTACCAACAAACAAAGGAGGAATAATCATAGATTGCCCATATCCATAACAATAGGGGTTAATGGATCACACAACAAAGATTAAAACTTAATCAGAGTGTGTTTACTCTAATACCACTTGTTGGGTTAAGATAGCTTAACCCTAGTTAATTAATTCAATTACTTAAGTTGATTAATTAGTAAATGTTCAAAATGCGTATAAAACACCTTTGAACGTTTAGACCCCAAATTACAAATTATCAATTCAAGCTTATAATCAAACAATTAATGTGTGGAACATGAACATAAGCCAATGACATAATTGATAAACAATCTAAACCAACTTAAAAACACATCCACAGCAGATAAAAAATGGTAAAGATTAAGGGAAGATAGATGCAAACACAAAGACAACACACAATGTGTTATCGAAGAGGAAACCGAAGCCCTCGTTGTAAAACCTCTCCGCCGCCCTCCAAACGGTCAATAATCCACTAGAAAATGTAGTTGGGATACATGAACAGTAATAGACCCTCCAAGCCTAATCTACCCAGGTACCTAAGCCCTCCAAGCTTCTTGCTCCAACGAGGTTGCACCGAACCTTTTTCTTCTCTAACTTACCGGATTCCGCTATAGCCTATAGTATCAACCAATAACTATTGGTTCCTTCCCAAACTGCTTCCTTTAATACCAAAAAACCTTCTCACAGACATGGGTGTGGTGAGACAAGGATTTGGTCAATAACCTCTCAAGGATTTATCAATGGAGAGGAAGAGAGTAGAGGAATTTGAGGAGTCTCTTAGTGAAGATTGGGGATGAGGCAATCTTATTTTTCTCTAGGGTTCCTCTCTCAATTTTTCTCTCTAGAAGCTCTCGCAATTTAGTGGGTATAAGGGTCTATATATAGTGCTGTGTGTTTGGAATACGAAGAGACATTTTTTGCCAAACAGGGCTAGTTAGCAACTTGACCTCGCGGCTTGTCCAAGTCGTGAGTTCAAGTCGCGACGTAACGGCCTGGCCAGCCTGGGGTTTTTGTCCTGTAGTGCGACAGCTAGCGCGACCCTTTAGCTCCCCTGTGTGCATCTCACGTGCCAACATTTAGCGGCTTGCCAGTCGCAAGTCAGCCGTGAGTCCTATCCACAAAACTCTACCTTCTTGCACATACTTGAGCTTTTCTTCACATCTTCTCACACACTACCCTTACAATAATCCCACTAAATACAGGGTTACTAAGTGCTAAATTACAAGCAAATTGACACAGAATAAAGCCAACAAGATGGTTGATAAATTTCAACCTTACAATCTCCCTCTTTGGCTATTTCGTGACAAAACCCTAAACAAACTCTAGACTTAACGCGTGAGTTGGGAACAGTTGGAAAACTCACTCACACCTAATTCTAGAATCTGTGAAGCTTTAGAACCATAAGGACAAGTAACTCCTAAAACACAACAACACAATAAGTTCATTGTATGCAGAAAACTTGTAATGCAAATGGAGCAAGCATAATGCGATCAAGTACAATGGAGTAAAGCAATAAACCATGGCAAGACCAAAATATGCAATCACTATAACCAAGTGATCACAATGCTCATTCACACTTAGAATGAACATCTGGACATTCAAGTTGACAAATACAAGACAAATCACTTGAATGACCAATACTCAACCAATGCACAATACATGAAGTATGTGCATCTAGGAAAAATCCTACACGGGCACACGAGTGACAGTACTTAAAAATGAATGTATAGCATTAGGTTAGAAGTACTAATTTAACAAAGTACAAAGGCTGCATAAAGCATGACACAAACCACAAAGGCCTACAAGTGCATAGAAACAAACCCTAAAAGCTTACAAAAGCAATATAGGTACTAATCGAAAACAGAAACCTTAAAAACCTACAAAGGTACCACGTATAAACTAAAAAGTACTTCCCTTATCATATCACTCCCTCTATCATGAATCATAGGAGCTATGATGAACTTGGAACATATATACCTGTAACCTGAAACACTTGCACAAAACACATTAGACCCTCAAGGTAAAACAAGTAATAAACGGACAAGTATAATGTAAAATGTAAATTGCGATCAAGTAAATATGATGTGAAACATGTGAGTAACTTAACCATATACCAAAACAGTCAAATAGAAATGACAACCAAAACAAAGTTTTCTTATTAACTTAATGTCTTCTCCCCCTTGGTATATGCATCTCCCCTATGGAAAAACTCTCCCCCTACAAATGTGCACGAGAAATAGAATTTCTTCCCCTAAGAATGTGCACAAGGGTCATATAGAAATGACAAAAACTCTCTGGTATACTCTCCCCCTTTTTGTCAAGAATAGACAAAAGGTAAAGGAGAAACGAAGGCAAGAGATGAAGGTATGAACAATGACAATGATGCATGAAGGGTGCAATGATGCATGAGAAAATGAAGCGCAAACCTAAGATGAAACGAAATGTTACAAAGCATAAGGTAAACATGACATGCTAGGATGAAGAAACAAGGTATAGACCAATGCATGACAAGGATAGCAAAGGTGTGTGCAAGAAGTGGCAAAGTGCAATGCATGGCCAGTGCATGGAAAATGCACATGTGGGGCAAGGTGTGTTAAGTACACAAGCAATGAACCAAGCATGTTCCTAATGAGGAATCATGAGAAACCCCAAAGTTTGGTACTCATTGGAGTCCAAATAAGCGAGAAAATGCCTAAGAGGCATTTTATCAAACACCTAGCATGCACACTATGAAGAACAAAGTGAAACAATGCATGAATATCATGAAACCACCCTTAATACAAGCTCTTCTTGCCACAAGGGGCCAACATCCAAAGAAAATCATCAAAAGAAACCAATCCCATACAAAAATTTGACCAAAAAAAAAGTTTTCCCAACCCCTATGATGAAAAACTCAACCAAGAGCACAAAACTCTCCAAAACATAGTTTAAGGATAAAAAATAATGAAAAGAGTTCATAATTACCTTAGAGATGTTAATGAAATGAAAAACCATTCAAATTGATTGAGTTTTTATGTAAAAATAGTGAAAGAGGTGTTTAACAGTGGATGGGAGAGGTTTAAAATAGGTATCCCATGAAAAGCCCTTTAAAAAGCTATTTTTGGACGTTTCGCGACTGGGCGAGTCGCGAAGTTCAGCGCGAAAATTTCGCGAGTCGCGAGTGAGTCACCAAAGCTTCTAAATGAAACTCGCGACTGGGGTCAGCAACTGGCGAGTCGCGAGTAAGTCGCAAGTGAGTCGCAAAAAACTTTGACACCTATTTTTCAACACAAAACGTGTTTAAACACTGAAAAGCAATGTAAGCACTAAACATGAACACAAAGAGTGATAAAAATCACTTCCAAAAACATATAAAATGATCAAAAATCTTTTTGGATTAAACCATATATAGTTGAGTACACACATCACATTTAAACAAGTACAATCGAACAAATGAATAAAGCATTCATTAAACATTAGGCATGTGTGTTGTGTGTGTGTATTAAGTGTGGAATTGTCCTTAGTCTAGAATGAAGCTTCAATGATCAATTCAATCAAGTCATACACAACTAGTACTAAGTCAAGTGGTCTATCTCAATTATAGAAATGAACATATATGACCTCCCACAAGAAAATGATTACATATCTTTAAAACTTTTCATTTGGCTTCTTTACAAATCATAACATTTGATCATTTTGAATCAATACATCTCATTTTGAGATCGATGCCTAAAATTTTTTATATTTCAATTTGATGAACAAGCCTTTGGCCTTTTTAGACATCATACATTTTCTTGAAAGTTGCTTTCCCTTTTTCCTAGTCAAATACTAGTATGTACGACGGCTTTTGCAGCTCATTATCTCTTTTCATTTTGAGATTTACATTTGTTGAGCTCTTTAAAAAATAAAAATAAAAGAGTGAGAAGATATATAAGTACAAGTCTACACATGTATCAAAACCAACATGACTATTGACAAATCATTCATGACAAGCTTGAAGATTGATTTACAACAATCACACATAAATGTCAAGATTTTTGCCACAAAGATATAAGTGCATAAAGAACAAGCTAAACTCGTAAATGCACAAAGTCATAAGCACAAAGGTACAAGGCAAAACTCACATGTGATATGTGCTCAAACATATACGATCAAACTTTTTGAATTTTTCACTTTTTATGTGATTTTGGACTTTTTACTCACACAAAATTAAAACAAAAAAATAAGATCAAAACAAAAACAATACATATGAATAAATGCAAGATGCACAAAATGCATGAAGATATAACATGCAATGCATGAAGATATAACATGCAATGCATGAAGGGTCCCACAAAGATCAAAAGAATTAGATCAAGGACTGTTAGGTTCTAAGGTCTTAGGATTTTATGTATTTAGAACTCTAATTTGTAATGTTGGCAAACCATGATCAAAACATTGTATTTAGTCTTATTTAGACTTGCTCAAAATTGGTTTAATATTGTAAAGTTGGAATCGAGTGGCTGCAGAAGTACTTGGGACTTTCGGCCTGGCTCGATCGATCGAAGAATAGACTCGATCAATCGAAAATCGCACAGGTTGAATTTTCTGCAGAATTTCCAACTCAGCCCTACTTCATTAAACGTTTAGGGTTTTATGTTTTTACCCTAGGTATATAAACTAAACCCTAGCCACATTTTTGGAGGTCGTCCATATTGTATTGTTGCTCATACATTGCTGTTTTGTGTGAATCTCTTGTGAGATCTTTGAGGAGCTTTCCTTTACACAAAACTTAGGGTTTTCATGGTAGAGATGATTTCAACATCTTGAAGATCATTACCGTTGCAACCATTGGAACTTAAAAGAAAAGCAAGCGGGGAGCTTGTAGCTGATTGAGGAATTCAAGAAAGAAGTAGTCCATGGATTCGGAGCCTGCGCGTGGTCGTGTCAGGAAGTTCTACTGGTGGGTAGCATTAGGAAGTCGAGCGGGGAGCTTGTAGTCCTTTTGTACGAACTTCAATTCTTTCATAGTGAATTCAGGTTAGCCTTGAGGATCGGTGGGTCAAATCCTCCCCAGGTTTTTACCGTGTGGTTTCCTGGGTGATCATATCTTGTGTTATTTATTTTCCGCTGC
>NW_027070239.1:184984-242655 GCF_002906115.3 Quercus suber
CGGGGAGCTTGTAGTCCTTTTGTATGAACTTCAATTCTTTCATAGTGAATTCAGGTTAGCCTTGAGGATCGATGGGTCAAATCCTCCCCAGGTTTTTACCGTGTGGTTTCCTGGGTGATCATATCTTGTGTTATTTATTTTCCGCTGCTTTATATTCTTGATATGATTGTTTGGATTGTTTTAACCTAGAATTGCTTAATTTGACTAAGTAACAACTTGGCTAATTAATCTAGGCTACGCAATCTGTGTGTTTAAGGGGTCTAAATTCCTAACAAGTGGTATCAGAGCAGGTAGCTCTTTTTGTTTGAGATTTTTTTTAATCTCTGAGCTGATCCTTGACCCTGTTGTCATGGAGCATGGACATTCTCTGTTTGTTCCTCCTCATTTTGATGGGAACAACTATGCTTATTGGAAAGTAAGGATGAAAGCATTCCTGAAATCCATTGATGAAAGGGTTTGGAATTCCGTTGAATACGGATGGGTGAAGCCCGCTACTCCTGTGAGTGAGTGGCAAACTTCTGAAAAAGAAGCAGCAAGCTTCAATAGCAAAGCTATGAATGCTATCTTTAATGCTGTTTCTATGGAGGAATTTAAGAGAATCTCTAATGTTGAGGTTGCTTATACTGCTTGGAAAATCCTCCAAACTGTGCATGAAGGCACAAAGGCAGTTAAGATAAACAAACTGCAGCAATTAACTTCTAGGTTTGAAAGCATTAGGATGTCTGATAATGAATCCTTTGATGAATTTTATGCCAAACTGAATGATATTGTTAATTCTACTTTTAATTTGGGTGAAATCTATGATCAACCTAAGATTGTTAGGAAGATACTTAGATCTTTAACTGAAGACTTTAGACCCAAAGTGACTGCCATAACTAAAAGCAAGGATGTGGACTCCATCCCTGTTGATGAGCTTGTAGGATCTCTTCAATCCTATGAGTCTGACCTACCTAAAGTGAACAAATCCAAATCAATGGCTCTTAAGTCAGTTGATGATATTGATGGTGGTGGATTTGATGATGAGCTCTCTGCTACAGAGATTGCCTATCTTGCCAAAACTTTAAGAACTTTCTTAGGAATACAAATAGAAAGGCAAGAGGTACTTACACTGCTGAACCTAGAAATTTTAGGAAGAATGATCCCACTAAGGTTAACAATTTTGAAAAACCTAGAGAAAATTTTGGTCAATCTTCTAATAACTCTTTGGGTCCTCAGTGTTTTGGCTGTCAAGGGTATGGTCATGTGAAATCTGAATGTCCTACATTCTTAAGGACTAAGGGTAAAGCTATGGCTGTAACCCTTAGTGATAATGAGGTTTCTGATGATGAGTCCGGTGGTGACGAGGATGGAAACTTCATTGCTTTCACAGCTACTGCTATAGTCAATGAAAGCATATCTGCTGAAGAGAACCCTTCTGATGGGGAACTCTCTGAAGATGCAGATCTTCAAGAGGCCTATAACAAACTTTGCAAAATTGCTGCAAAGGATGCTATGAAAGTTGATCTTGGCCTAAAGAAAATTGATTCTCTTGAGCTTGAAAAGAGAAATTTGCTTGTTAAACTGTTTGATGCTAATGAGCTTTTGAATAATGTTAAATCTGAGAACATGCTTTTGCTTAATAAAGTTAGAACTTTGGAACATGATTTATCTGTTGCTAGATCTGCTAGTTCTAAACTTGATCACATGCTGAATGTTCAAAAGTATCCTTCTGATAAAACTGGGTTAGGATATGTTGAAAGCTTCTTTGATACTGGACCACATTCCACTACTTTTGTTCCTTCTTCTTCTTCTGAACCTTCTGTGAGTGAGGTTGTGAGTGAAACTGTCAACCACCTGTGAGTGAGGTAGTTAAACCTGTAGAAGTTTCACCACCTAAGAAGATTAAGGTAGACTTAAGAGAATCTAAACCTAAGGAGCCTACCAAATCTAAGGACAAGATGCATGGTAAACCTGCTTGGGTTTGTCATTATTGTGGTAAGTCTGGACATATTCATCCTAACTGTTACAAGCTTCAAGCTGATAAGAGAGCAAATAAACCAAAAGTGCCTATGCCTCAAGCACAAGATCCTATGGCATTAATTGGTGAATTGGTAAAGGTGTTAAACCTTTATTCCAATCATGGAGTTGGGAATCACTCAAATGTGAATAAGAACTCCAATGCTCGTGGTGCATCTAAAAAGTTTTGGATGCAAAAGACTCGAACTAATTGAGTCTTTCTGACATGGTCCTTGTGCTTCATTGCTCTATTCTTTTGTGACCATTGTTCTTTGTTTTTTTTGTGTTTTTTGTTCTAGGACTTGCATTGCATTACATTCATGCATTTCATTCTAGGATTTATTTGTTTTCCCTGTTAAAAAAAAAAAAAAAAAAAAAAAAAAAAAGGAGGAAGCAAAATTTATGTTGAACATAATGTTTCTTGATTTTTGAAAACAAGGTTGGTCAATTTATTTACACATAACATGTCTTATGTACCTTGTTTAGCTTGGATGAGCTTACTTTATTGCACTTTACTAGTTTGAGCTTTGTAGTGCATGTTGTGTGGGAAAGATGTTTATGGTGTTTATTACTTTGTCTTAATCTTGAAGTCACATGTTTTTGACTGTCGGACTTGATTCTTTTGAGAAAGGCATAAATAACCATCTCACCACTGTTCACTAGCCAATCATGAACACCTTAGTGCATATCATAAGATTTTGTGCTCGAGAAAGTGTAGCATATGCACAAAAAGAACATAAGGTGTAGCCTCTGTTAAATGCTTAATAATTAAAACTGGTGTGTACTATTAGGCTTGATGCCAATTCACTTAATTCAAACCGGTGTGTACTATTAGGCTTGATGCCAAATTTCACCTAAATAATGGGGCAAAATACAAGAAACTTACATGATTGCAAGCTTTTGTTCTAGGAGATGTGGGAGTTATAGGATGTAACTCTTTAGGTGATAGTCTCTTTTGAATTCTATGTGATGAATTTTGTAGACTTTGTGATTGATTGCTATTCACATATCACCTCACATGTATCTCAAGTTTTTGCTAGTATCACACACGACACAAGTTACTCTTTGTTAAACACTGTACATGTTAGTGTGTGTTTTTGGTCTGACCAACCAAGTTTGAAAATATCTTGAGATTTATGCATAACATATTTGTTGCTTGAGAAAATTCAATGGGAGTTTGATTGAAATTTGTTTTAAGAAAATTGGGTTCAAAATTTTGGGTTTTTGTAAAAGCATTCCATCTCATACTCATGCATTTTGTTTATTCAATTTAATGCTTTGCGGAGTTATTTTCAAAATTAGGTTTGTGTTTTCAAAAACTGTGATTTTTTTCCAAAATTCAGTGAACCTCTGCCCATTTCGATCGATCCAGCCTGTTTTTCGATCAATCGAAAAAGTGCTCTCATTTGTCTTAAAATGACTGTGCTTTTCGATCGATCGAATGTAATTTTCGATCGATCGAATATCGTGGAAAAGCTTTTTAAAAAGATCAAATCTGACTTTTTCAAACACTTTTCAAATCTTTTTCAAACTTTTCCTTTCTTCTCCGACAAGGCAAGCCAAATTGTTCCAATTTTGTCGTTTTCCTCCGAAGTTTTTGCAAAGAATCTCTTTCCTCAAGCAGGTAAGACCCTTTTGCCCTCCCTTGTGAACTTATTTTCATTATTTCATGCATAAATCCATGCATTTAAGGGAGATTTTCGGACTTTACATTTTTGGGATTTTCTGTTGATTCAAGCCTTATTTTATGAAATTGATCATTGGGTTTTTGTGGGGACACATCATACTAATGATCCTTGGTGGTTAATTTGATCAATTTTGAGTTTGATGAAAAATTGAAAATTCTAGGGTTTGTTCTTGATCAGAATTGGGGCTTTTGTTAATTTGCGTAGAATTTGCTGAAATTGGCTTGTTGTATTGATGAAATTGGTTATTCTAATCTTTTTTCAACCTTGTGTAATGATCAATTCATCAATCTGTTGCAAAATTTTTCAAGTGGTTTTTCAAATTTTGGGATTTTTGATAGAAATTCCTTGTTCAAGCCAATTTTGTCCAATTACTCTCAATTAAACTTAATTGTTCACTGCATTTAGATCATGCATCACAACATTTTATTGTTCATGCATCATATAGATTTTTGTTCTATATTCTTTATTATGCTAATTTGCAGTCTGCCCTTGGTTTTGTTTTCTCTTGTTCTTTGTGGTTTTCTCTTTGTGTCTCTGTCCTTTCCTTAGCACTATGCCTAGGAAAACTAGAGCCCATAGGAATGTTCCCTCACCTTCTCCCGGTCAAATCCTCCCCAGGTTTTTACCGTGTAGTTTCCTGGGTGATCATATCTTGTGTTATTTATTTTCCGCTGCTTTATATTCTTGATATGATTGTTTGGATTATTTTAACCTAGAATTGCTTAATTTGACTAAGTAACAACTTGGCTAATTAATCTAGGCTACGCAATCTGTGTGTTTAAGGGGTCTAAATTCCTAACAAGGACCAAAACAGCAAAAGCTCAACCATAGGAACCCTTCCTCATCCAAACAGAATGATTGTTTGGAATGAGTATCTCATGAGAAGTGAGACGAGGGTTGGAAGAATGAGAACTAGAGATGCACATAGTTAAGGATTTAAGAGCATTAAACACTTTCTTTAACAACATGCTATTTTCACTTAAATCCGGTTTACTCTTTTTAGCACAACTTCCAAGAAGCTCAAGTTTCTCTTTTCTTTTGATTCTTTTAAAAGTATGAAACTTAGAGCATTGAGATCTTAGATGACCAAAGGCACCACAATGGTGACAAACAATGTATTTAGATCCACTAGACTTTTTGGGAAGGGATCTAGCAACATGGTTTTGTTCTCTCTTCAACTTATAACATTGAGGTCTTATATGACCAATCACACCACAATGGTGACAAGTTGGAACAAACTTAGATCTATCCAAAGCCTTAGGTTGAGACCTAAATAGAGGCTTTGACTTAACAGCCTTTCTCTCCACCTTTTGATTTCTTTTATGTGGAGGAATGTATACCGATTTGTCATTTGGGGTAGAACACACAATAGACACAAAATCAGGTACCACAACATGATTGCAACAAATAATTTCACCCATTTTAACAATAGGTTCAACAATCAAACACTTAGCATGCATCTTAAGAGATTCATTTTCACATTTTAGCTCATCAACAAGTTTGTTAAACAAAACAAGTTTAGCATCCAAGTCCATATTTAAAAATTCAAACTCTTTCAGCTTTTCAAGAGAATTTTTAGCAAGTTTCTTATATTTTTCAATCAGTTTGTTTGCTTCATTGAGCTTAGCAATCAAATCATCATTTTCACAAAATAACTTGCTCAAATTCTTTTGAAATTTCTTAGCAATTTCAAAAGTTTGATATTAGGAATATTAACAATATCCAAAGATTCATGTAACATAGGATCACAATCATGAGAATTATCACTCATAAAGGCATTTTCACAAACACGTGTCATGTTACATTTATCATCAACCAAATCATACAAAGAGGCATATAAAGCACAATCCATGGCAAATAAACACAATGGGGTCAAGGATCACACTCAGGTATTTAAACCACAATAAGTGTACCCGCTCTGATACTAATTGAATGTTCAAAATGCGTGTAAAACACCTTTGAACGTTTAGACCCCAAATTACAAATTATCAATTCAAGCTTATAATCAAACAATTAATCTGCAAAATATGAACATAAGCCAATGACAAAATTGATAAATAATCTAAACCAATTTAAAAACACGTCCACAGCAGATAATACACAGTAAAGATTAAAGGAAGAGAAATGCAAACACAAAGGCAACACGCAATGTGTTATCGAAGAGGAAACTGAAGCCCTCGGCTTAAAACCTCTCCACTACCCTCCAAGCGGTCAATAATCCACTAGAAAATGTAGTTGGGATACATGAACAGTAATAGACCCTCCAAGCCTAATCTACCCAGGTACCTAAACCCTCCAAGCTTCTTGCTCAAACGAGGTTGCGCCGAACCTTTTTCTTCTCTAGCTTACCAGATTCCACTATAGCACATAGCATCAACCAATAACCATTGGTTCCTTTCCAAACTGCTTCCCTTAACACCAAAATACCTTCTCACAAACGTGGGTGTGGTAAGACAAGGATTTGGTCAATAACCTCTCAATGATTTATCAATGGAGAGGAAGAGAGTAGAGGACTTTGAGGAGTCTCTTAGTGAAAATTGGGGATGAGGCAATCTTATTTTTCTCTAGGGTTTCTCTCTCAATTTTTCTCTCTAGAAGCTCTCTCAATTTAGTGGGTATAAGAGTCTATATATAATGGTGTGTGTTTGGAATACAAAGAGACAGTTTTTGCCAAACAGGGCTGGTTGGCGGCTTGTCCAAGTCGCGAGTTCAAGTCACGACGTAACAGCCTGGCCAGCCTGGTACTTTTGTCCTGTAGTGCGACAGCTAGCGCGACCCTTCAACTCCTCTGTGTGCATCTCACGTGCCAACATTTGGCGGCTTACCAGTCGCGAGTCAGCCGCAAGTTCTAGCCACGAAACTCTGCCTTCTTGCACATACTTGAGCTTTTCTTCACATCTTCTCATACACTACCCTTATAATAATCACACCTAAACACAAGGTTACTAAGTGCTAAATTACAAGCAAATTGGCATAAAATAAAGCAAACAAGATGGTTGATAAATTTCAACCTTACAATTAGGTTCAATTGCATGCAAATCGTGAAGGTACCAACAAATCACCAATTAACTAATATGCAGCGAAAAATAAATAACTCGATGATTTGTTGACAAATCGGGAAAACCTCTCGCAAGACAAAAACCCCATCAGGTGATTTTAAGGTCACCACTCCCAAGAATCCACTAATCAATAATCAAGCAATTACAAGTATAAGGAATCTAATCACTGCCTTAGCCTATCCCAAAATACCAACCTACAATTGAACATTCGCTTCAATACCCAATTCAAATTGATCTTGTAGTAGCTTTCTTTCCCTTAATACACAAATCTCCAATCTGTGACTAATCTTTTACACAGATCCTAGTACATGACTAACTTTACCAACTTGAACAGATGTTGTAGCTGCAAAATTCTTCACTTCATCAACAATGAAGATCAGAAAGTACTTGTTTACAAAACTCTATGATGTACAAACAAAGCAACTTCTCACAGAAGGAAAATAAATCTCATGGTCTCTATATCCTTGTGAGATGGCTTTTAAAATAAGTCTTATATATGTCTAGGGTTGTAAAAAAAGCAACTCTAAACAAACACAATACCTAGAAATTCTGAAATTGTAATTCTTAATAGATTAAGTTGATGTCCAGCTATCTATCAAGCTTTATATAAAGTCCTCGAT
Source organism: Quercus suber (assembly GCF_002906115.3). Lineage (NCBI taxonomy): Eukaryota > Viridiplantae > Streptophyta > Magnoliopsida > Fagales > Fagaceae > Quercus > Quercus suber. The sequence goes on from NW_027070239.1 coordinate 192,347, forward strand.
TCCAGGCATCTATCGAGCTATCTATCGAGACTTAATAAACAGCTTTTCTTCACATTTTCTTGGACAATCTTCATGTCTAATAATACAAACACTTTGATAGGCCAAGCATGTATTAACCCCTTTTGGCAAATTAATTAATTAACTATCCAAGTAAATTAATTAGATTCAATTACATGCAATAAGCATGGTAGCACAAATAAATCACCAACTAAGCTAAATGCAACGAAAAATAAATTTGACACAAGTGATTTGTTTACGAATTGGGAAAACCACTGAGGCAAAAACCCACCGGGTGAATTTAAGGTCACCACTCCCGAAAATCCACTATTATCAAAACAAGTAATTACAAGTAAAAGGAATCTCAATATCTAATACCAACCTACAGTTGAACTCTTGCCCCAGTACCCAAATGGACTTGTAATGTAGCGGCAATCTCTCCTTTCAATGCACAGCTCCCAGTACGTGACTAACCAATGATGCACAGATCCAGTATGTGACTAACACACCAAATTGAGGAAGATGTTGGCTGCAAAATTCTTCAATTCATCCAACAATGAAGATCAAGAAGCTCCTTGGTTACAAAACCTTGGTGCAAAGACGCAGTAGCTTCTAGAGAGAATATGATGAACTAGGGCAAATTGTCTCCAATCACAATATGCATGTATAATCACTTTGCATCAAGTTGCATCCCGTGTGACGACCCTTAAAATAATCCTTATATATGTCTAGGTCGTGAGAAAAGAAACCCTATACAAATACTCATGGATAAGCGTGAAATCAGATCTGGAAATTCTAATTTCGTAATTCTCGACAAAAACAATTTTTGTCGAGCCTTAACATTAAACCTTGATAGAAAGGATTCTGTTGAGACATCTATCGAGATTTAATGAATAGCACTTCTTCACTTGTTTCTTGGTCAAACTTGCATGGCTTCAATGCTAAACTTGAACACTTGTTTCTTGAAATACTAAACCCATCCTAAATCTACCCAATTACAAGTAAAGTGCATTTTGTTAAAAGATTAGCCAATTTACATCACATATGTTTCTAACAATTCCCACATATTTCCTAACACACTTGATATGATTGAACAACATATTTCTTGATGTATTAAACCCAACTTAGATCTACTCAATTACAAGTAAAGTGCATTTTGTCAAATGATTAGTCAATTACATAAAATATAGCTCTAACACCATTATAATCTAACAGTTGATAATAAACTCTCACTATTGTGATAACACAATATATGGCTTAACTATGATACATAAGATGATGCAACCAACATAAATAAAAGAATTTTTCCAACAGATAATATAGTGAAAAAAGTGTGAATGAATAAAAAAAATAATTTACCCATATATGAGCTCTTAATGGAGGTTCACAACCTTTAGAAAATGCCTCATGCAAATCTACAACTTTTGTTGAACTCTTTGAGTATATGCTCTCCCTTTGTTATTTACAACTATCCATTGATGCAACCTCTTTTTAGCATGCCTTTTTGCTTTTCTTCAAAACATTAAGGTCAATGTTAGATTTAGGTTGGGGTTGAGATACTCTTTTCTTGCATACTTGTTGTGTTTTCTTCTTGTTTCCCTTGTGTTTTCTTCATGCAAGTGCGAGAAATTAAAAGAGACACGATATGATGACTCAAGAAACCTTATGAAAAAAATTGTTTCAAAAAAAAAAAATAGGGGGCACTTGACCTTATCAATCCCAAGATAATAGTTTCACCATAAGATGGAGATTTACAGTAAAAAATAACTCTATTCACAGTAAATCTAACTTCAGTTACCAAATTGAGCTCTAAATCCCACAAACTTCTCTTGAATGAACTATTGCAACGTGAACCTCCAGTTCACGACTTCAAGCCCACCCTTGAAGGTTTAGATCTTCAATACACTTGATAGCTGAAGGTTTGCAACTTGAATCCACCAGTTCAATGTGTATATATGTGATCTCCGATAGAGGCTTTAAAGAGCAGGAAGTATAGAACCTCTAAGATCTCAAAAGAGTAGCTCTCAATACTTAAAAAACATGCATTAGGGTTTCCTTTAAGTATAGTTGAACAAAAACCCTAAACATCTAATGGGATGATGGGCTACAAATTTAATTCTGCTGATACAAATTTTGATTGATTAAACTTAATTTCGAACCTAATGATAATTCTGTTCATGCATCAGCAACTTTCCTGTTCTTGCACGCGAAATTGCTGCATCGTGAGCATTGTCTAATCATACCTATAGACTCTATGATCTATATCTAGACGATTTTATATTCATGTGTTTGCCAACAAACCTATACAAATATAGAACCTAACAATATTTATTTGAGGGGCATCAAATTTTATTAGGTTCTCTGTCTCGTAAACCTTTTTATGTATCAACCATCCTATTTTATTACCTTAAAAAAGACAGATTCTTGATAAGAAATGGTATATTTGTAAGCTCAACTATAACAAACAACAAAGAAGCAAATGCACTATTTTTATAATTATTTTTTATTAGTCATTGTTTCCAGCATAAAGACAAGCAACATTTTCAAAAGATCAAGAGGGAAGAAAAATGTAAAACACATTAGAAGGTTGGAGTGCAATATAAAAGTCAGGAAGTCATCCGAGAAAATGTGCTTCTCAACAAAGGATGACATTTGGTGATAGTAATGAACAGACCTGAAAACAAGAAACATCAATCACATAATTTTGCAAGATTTGGAAACCCATGACTTGAACCAAATTAAAAATTCAATACTTTCTATATGTCAGATCAAAAACAGGAAACATCAATCACATAGTAGCCAATAATATGTGGTTCTTGGGAAGAGTGATGCTCTGATACTTAGATACATGCATGTTGTTTTGGGTTTGGAGTGTGGATTTCCTCATTTGTTTTTGTTTTATGCACAGGGGCACGACATTTTGTAATTTTCTTTGTATTTATTTCAGATTTGGCTGGTTGAAATGGACTTCAGCTTATAGCTCCACTATGACATTCTCAGATCCTGTAAACAGGTTTCCAACTAGCTTTTTCAGCTTTATAGCCGTTTAAGAAAGGGGGATCCTATAGCCTTTCTCATATTTATTTATTTGGTTATGAAGATGCTGAAAAGGATGATTGCAAGAATAGCAAGAGGCATTCTTATTGTGTTTCAGGTGGGAAAGGTGATTGAGATTTCACACCTCATTATAGACTGAAAGCTCGAAAATGTGTTGAAAACACAAGAGCTGTTTAGACCCCCCCCCCCCCAATTAAAATTATGACTTGGTTGATTTTTCACTAACTTAATACTAAGTGCGGAATAGTGTAAACACAAGCGTATAAGCAATACACCTACTCTAATCCATATTTAAAGCAACACAGCAATAAAAATGAAATAAACAAGAGTAGGGAAGAAGGATGCAAACACAGAAAACACCAAAACGTGTTTTCGAAGAGGAAACCGAAGACCTTGGCGAAAAACCTCTCCACCACCCTTCAAGCGGAAATCGATCCACTAGACAATCAGTTGGGATACATGAGTTAGCAAGAGACCCTCCAAGCCTAATCTACCCGATGTACCTAAGCCCTCTAAGCTCCTACTCCAACAAGGCTTCTCGGAACCGTGTCTTGTCTAGCACCCCGGATCCCGCAACAAGCTTCATGTTGCATCTGCCATTCCAGGCTTCTTCCAATGCTTCCCAGCAGCACCAAAACGTCACTTAACACTCTAAAAAAGTGTGGTAAGTGTTTGGGCTATCAACCTCTCAATGGTGTGGAAATGGAGAGGGAAGGGTTGAGGAGATGCCACAAGCAATTGTATAGAGAAAGGTGGGGATGACAATCTCTAATTCCCAATGTGTTTGGCTAGGGTTTTCTCTCTGAAGCATTCCTCAACATTTGTGGGTAATAAGGGTATATATAGGATAGGTGCAAAATGTGTGAGTCATTCAGTATAGGCTAGCAGAACAGCTTGTCTTGCGGGTGTCTCGCAAGAAGGCCTTACCCGTGAGATACTCGTGAGAGACAGCTGTCTCCACTTGGCCTAACTCTTCGCATTCCAGCACGTGCAGGGCATATGCTTCACTTCACGGGAAGTTAGGCCGCGACATACCCGCGAGAATCCTTCAGCCTCCAAATGCTTGAGTCTTCACACACACTTTCTATCACATAACCCTTACAACAAATCCCACAACAAATACAGGGTATAAACAATTGAAAATAATTACAATCAAATTTGGCACGGGATAAAAGCCAACAAAATACATAGTTGTAAATAACAACTTTACAATCTCCCCCTTTGGCTATTCCGTGACAAAACCCTAAAACAAACTCTAGACTTAAACGTGAGTTTGGAAACAAAGGCAAAACTCACTCACACCTAATTCTAGATTCTGATAAGCTCTTGAAACATATGAACAAGTAACTCCTGAAACACAACAACAAAATAATATCATTGTATGCAGAAAACTTGAAAAGCATATGGAGCAAATAAAGCATGATCAAGCAAAATGAAATAGAAACACTTGATCATGGCAAGATCAAACAAGTAATCACTATACACAAGCAATTACTATGCTCATTCACTCAAGGAATAAACATCCGGATATGCAAGATGATAAGCTCATTTGAAGAGTATTATTTGCAAATCCAACACTCAACCAATGCTAAATACACAAAGTATTTGCATCTAGAAACAATCCGACTAGGGCACAAGAGTGTTCATCACTCAACCAATGCATAGAACGTATATGCATCTAGGAACAATCCTACACGGGCACAAGAGTGATGTACTGAAGTAAAATGTGTGACATTAAACTTCAATAACACAAGCATAAAGGTTGCATAAACAATGTACTGCATATGCATGGCACAAACCATAAAAGCCTACAAAACATGCAATGAAACAAACCCTTAAAGCTTACAAAAGCAACATGGGTACATGCAAAGTATGCTACAAAGCATAGAGAATATCACAAAAGAAACATCTGAAATAATACTTAGATAAAACATAGTATCAAAGTTTTAAAACAAAGACCGTAAAACCGTTATAAAGACTAAATGATACTAAATAAAAACTGTCTGAAAAACCAATAACCATTGTTACTAAGTTTCTAGACTATGCTCCCCCTAATGCTGTGCAAGCTCTTCTCCAGCTCCCCCTCAAAATTTTCTCCCCCTTTTTGACCGTAATGGCCAAAGGGTTAGAACTGATCTGACTCTGAATCTGTGCCTTTCTCCATAGATAAGTCTTGTATTTGGGAAGAGAGCGCGGTGATCTGTCCTTGAAGGTATGCAAACTGGTCCGTGGTGTACTGCACATGGGAGTCAAGCACTGTAGACATTTGATCCATCTTAGCAAGTAACTGATCAAGTTTGCTTAAGCCTTGTGGTGGAGCCGAAGATGATGGCTGTGTAGAGGACTCTAGAGTCAAGGTGAACCTATCAATCTCCTCCTCTGTATCTTCACCTTCATCCTGCTGAACCCGTCGTGGTGGCGGTATGGTATGCACACCAGTCTTAGACCCCTTGATGTGTGCAGTGCTCCTAGTCAGTGTATGACCACCAATGGGGTAGTCCCTCTGAACAACTGTGAGGCCACTGGGTAGCTTGAGCTTTGCTTTGGCAATCAATCCTATGATCAAGGAGGGGAACGGCATCATAGTCCGTGTATTCTGCTTTGTGATGCTCTTCTTTAGGACATGTATGATATGGCCACAAATGTCAATCTCCTTATGTGTAAAGAGATCATACAGGAATCTTGTTCTTGGAGCTGATAGAGTGGTGAGATTGGTGACCGGATACAGATTGTAAATCATCACATAGCTTAATGTCCTCATTTCTGGAGAGAACTTGATGGTGTTCATGGAAGATTTCTTCAGTTCACCACCAAGGAGTGTAATCATCTCAGCAGTAGAACCCAGTCTATCCTCATATGCAACTGTGATTGGCTGAGATGGAGGACGAGTTTCCAAAAAATCTTGGATGCTCTCTCTTGTAATCACAAACTCCTTGTGTCTTACCTAGCACTCAATACATTCTCCGTTGACAGTGGCATTGGAGAAGAACTCCTTGATAATCTCTGAATAGACCACTCCAGTCGGGTTTAGCAGCTCGGTCCAAGTTCTATCTTTGAACACTTCAGGGATGAAAGTGCCCTTAAGAGTCTCTAACTGGACTACCCGTTCCATGATGATTGTCTTGTCCTTGTAGCAGTCATTGTACTTCATATCAGCTTCTATAGACTTAAAATGATTAGAATCAGTTCGGGCTTGCTTTGAGGTCGATTTCTTCTTAGCTGCATGCTTGGTGGGAGACATCTGCACAATTGCACAAAGCAAAAAAAATATGCACATACACAAACCAGAACACAAAACTTGATTAGATTAAAGTTAGTTCCCAAAACAGAAGAAAATTCACTTAAAACAGAGCATAAACAACTCTAAATAGCATCCTTAAACATACAAACCCATAAAGTAGAAACACAATGCATAAAACTAAGAGACTGTGCATATGTGTGCATCTGTGTGCATGTGCTGATGAGTGTGTGCGGCATGAGATGCATGAGGGGTGCCTAAGTGTGCCTAGGTGTGTGTCAAAAGTATGCAATATGTGCAAAATGTATGAAACACACTATCAATGACCAAATTGAGTGAAACTTGGTCATACAAGTGAGAACTCATAGATTTAAATCACTTTATTTCAATTTTGGCACAAAAATGTCATTCGGACATTTTATCGAACACCTAGCATGCACAAATGCAAATATGACATGAATAATGCATGAACATGGAGAAAACATGCTTAAATACACTTTAAAATGCCACAAGGGGCCAACACAGAAGCACAAACAACAAATGGGACACAGCCCAATCAAAATATTTGAGAAAAATTCACCCAATTTTGAAAAACTAACCCAAAGTTTCGAAAATCCCCAATTATCAAAACCCTAACAAAAATTTTGCATAATTTAAGCAAAAATTTTAAAAGAATTGATATATCAAACATACCTTGAAGAAGAAAATGCAGAAAAAATGCTTGGATTGAAGGGGTTTGAATGGAATAATGATTTAGGTTGAAAAGGTTCGAGAGAGATTGAGCGAGGGAAGTTTTTGTGTTTTGAAAAACTGTCACATCAGCAGTATAAAACTGAAAACACGCGTTTTTCGCGAGTTAGGGAGTGGCAAAACAGTCGCGGGATAGTCGCGAGAAGAGCCACTGAAGCACAAAACTTTCGCGAGAAGCATTAGGTCACGAAACAGTCGCGAGACAGTCGCGATAACTTCTGTCTGAATTCTGAAAAATCCAATTTTTAGCCAAACAGCATTTCACGAGAAGCTGTTGGTCGCGAGACAGTGGCGAGACAGTCGCGAAAGTTTCTGTGTGACAGGATGAAAAAAATATTTCCCTCAACCCCGTTTCGTGGGAAGCTCTAAGTCGCGAGCTTCTCGCGAAACAACCCCTGAACCAGTGTTTTGAAGAAATGCACAAAAATGCATTTTGACCAAAAACACAAGACAAGAAAGTATAAAATCACTTTCAAAAACAAATAAAACACTCAAAAATCTTTTTGGGTTTAATCAAACAAAGATTGAGCATGTGAAAACACATTCAATCAAGTACAATCACACAGATGAATATGACATTCATTGAACATAGACTTGTGTGTTGTGTGTAGATATCAAAAATGAGATAGTCCTTAGTCCAATGTGAAGTGTCAATGATCAATTCAATCAAGGCATACACAACTAGCACTAGATTATGTGACCTATCTCAATTATAGAAACATGCATATATGACCTCCCACACGTACTTGATAACACTTCATTGAAGCTTTTTATTTGGCTTCATATCCGACATATCATTTGCAACTTTTGAGCAAAGAAAATCTCATTTAAAGATAGATGCCTGAAATTTTTGATATTTCAATTGATGAGTTAGCCTTTGGCTTTTTGGGCATCATACATTTTATTTTGGTCACTTTTCCTTTTTCCTAGTCGAATACTAGTGTATGCGACAGGCTTTTGCAGCTCTATATCTCTTTTCTTTTGGAGATTTACACTTAGAGAGCTCTTTTAAGCAAAAAAAAAAATAAAAGTGGGAAGATATATAGGCATAAGTCTATGCATGTTTCAAGATCAACAAAACCATTCACTAATCATTCATGACAAGGTTGAAGATCTATTTACAACAGTCACACAAATTTCAGAATTTCTTCCACAATGATATGAGTGCATGAGGGACAAGCTAAGCTCGTTAAATGCACAAAGCCATAAGTACAAAGGTACAAGGCAAAACATGCTTTGAGACAAAACTCAACAAAGTGATCAAACTTTTTTTTTATTTTCTATTTTTTATGTGTTTTTTGAATTTTTGAACACACCCAAAACAGAACAATAAAAGAAAGATCAACAAAAATAACTGGTACAGACCAACCATACAAAATAACAACAGTAGAAAGAAAGCAATGCATGAAAGGATGCAACAGCAAATGTCCCTAAACATTGAAAGAATTTATGCATGGACATGTTATAATGCTTATGCATGAGTACCCCTCTTCACCCACACGTCACATGCGTTTGGGGTGATATCCTTAATGGATTGGGTACGAGAATTTAGACTCTCAAACCTTCTGGTGAAACTCTCCAAGCAAGTGGTGAAGGCACCGATCATTTTCATCACATCCATCATACCGGGATCACGGTTTTGACTTCTTGGTTGTTCACCACCCCAAGACCTCATGTCATTTCTCCTTCCTAGTGACCGAGGTGTGCTTGCATTGTTGTCTGATCTCAGCTTTTGACAGTTGGGTCTGGTATGTCCTTGCAATCCGCAGTAATGACACACATAATTCGTTCTAGGACGCCGTTGTGATCTTGGGAGAGATCTTCCTCTGGTTTCATGTTTAACCACAGATTGATTTCGAGGCTTATTCACCAATCGTTGCTCAGCCACATTCTTCTTCTTTACGTCCTTAACTTTCTCAAGAATGGGCTCTTTTACAACCGTCTCGTTTGCCTTCACAAACTTTACTTCTTTGGTGACTTTGACTGATGAGCTGCTTCCTCCGCTGTATCCCAACCCGGATTTGTCTAAAGAAGGTTTTTGAGATGAGATAACATCATCTAACTTCTGGGAGGAGACTCTCTCTATCTTGGCATGAGCTTGCACTACCTCTTACTCAAGAAACCTCACTTTCATATAGGCTTTAGACAACTCGCCATTTAATGTCTCAATCTCACACTTAGCCTCTTTATATCTGACCAAGAGACTTCTGTAATCTTCCTCAGCTTTCTTCATTTTCCTTATAGCTGCCTTGGCTACTCTGGTATATTCTCCCGACTTCTCAAGTAGTAAGGAGTAATTTTCTTGAAGATTAGCTGTATTCTCTTCTTCTTCAGCATCTGATTCTTCCACAATCCCAATAGACTCTGAATCAGAATGCTCACCAAGCTCCTTCACAAGTGCACCCAAATCCTCTAATGACTCCACATGAGCAATGGTCATGAAAGCGGAGTAATTTCCCTCTCCGTCACAGCTCTCTTCCGAGTCAGAATTAGAGGAGTCTGAATCACTGAGCGTCGTGGCATACGCTTTGCCTTTTCCCCTCAGAAAATTTGGACACTCCTTCTTTAGATGTCCATGGCCATTGCACTCATAGCATACAATGTCTGAAGAAGGTTGAAACTCCCTCCCTTCTTTCCTTGTAAACTCTTTCCTATCACCTCTTGAAGATGAAAATTTTCCTCTGTTGAATGATTTTCCACTGTTCTTCATCTTCAGAAATTTTTGAAAGTTTTTCGCAACGTACACTACTTCCTTCTCCATTCCATCTTCTTCGGAAGGATCGTCCATTCTTTCGGTGATGGTTTTAAGGGCAAGCAATTTACTCGTCTTGTGGGAAGGCAGTCCAAGCTCATACGTTTGGAGTGATCCAATGAGCTCTTGGATCTTAATTTCATCCAAATCCTTACTTTCCTCTATGACTGTGACTTTTGCCCGAAAGCTCTCCGGTAAGGATCTCAAAATTTTTCTCACCACCTTAGTCTCTTCAATCTTCTCCCCAAGATTGAATTTAGCAATTACAATTTCATTGAGCTTCCCATAGAATGAATCAAATGGTTCATCATCCCCCATCTTGAGCTCTTCAAATTTGGTGGTAAGCATCTGAAGTTTTGTGTCCTTAACTTTCTTCGTAGCCTCATATGTTGTCTCCAAAATCTTCCAAGCTTCCTTGGCTACCGTCATATGAGGGATCCTGTGGAATTCATCAGGAGACACACCACAAAAAATAGCATTTAAAACTCTACTATTAGCATTTGCGACTGCGAGAGCTGCCTTATCCCAAGTGGACTTAGGATCCTCTGGCTTAGTCCAGCCTATTTCAACCGCATCCCACATGGTATCATCCATAGAACATAAAAATGCTCTCATTCTGACTTTCCAGAATGCATAATTGTTCCCATCAAAAAATGGTGGAACATTAAGCGATTGAGAACGGCCAATCTCAAATAGGGTCAAGGATCACACTAAGGTATTTAAACCACAGCAAGTGTACCTGCTCTGATATCAATTGAAAGCTCAAAAATGTGTTGAAAACACAAGAGCTGTTTAGACTCCCCCAATTAAAATTACGGCTTGGTTGATTTTACACTAACTTAATACTAAGTGCGGAATAGTGTAAACACAAGTGTATAAGCAATACACCTACTCTAATCTATATTTAAAGCAACACAGCAGTAAAAATGAAATAAACAAGAGTAGGGAAGAAGGATGCAAACACAGAAAACACCGAGACGTGTTTTCGAAGAGGAAACCGAAGACCTCGACGAAAAACCTCTCCGCCGCCCTCCAAGCGGAAATCGATCCATTAGACAATCAGTTGGGATACATGAGTTAGCAAAAGACCCTCCAAGCATAATCTACCCGATATACCTAAGCCCTCCAAGCTCCTACTCCAACAAGGCTTCTCGGAACCGTGTCTTGTCTAGCACCTCGGATCCCGCAACAAGCTCCATGTTGCATCTGCCATTCCAGGCTTCTTCCAATACTTTCCAGTAACACCAAAATGTCACTTAACACTCTCAAAGGGTGTGGTAAATGTTTGGACTATCAACCTCTCAATGGTGTGGAAATGGAGAGGGAAGGGTTGAGGAGATACCACAAGCAATTGTATAGAGAAAAGTGGGGATGACAATCTCTAATTCCCAATGTGTTTGGCTAAGGTTTTCTCTCTGAAGCATTCCTCAACATTTGTGGGTAATGAGGGTATATATAGGATAGGTGCAAAATGTGTGAGTCATTCAGTACAGGCTGGCAGAACAGCTTGTCTCACGGGTGTTTCGCGGGAAGGCCTTACCCGCGAGATACTCGCGAGAGACAGCTGTCTCCACCTGGCCTGACTCTTCGCATTCCAGCACGTGCAGGGCACATGCTTCACTTCGCGGGAAGCTAGGTCGCGACATACCCACGAGAATCCTTCAGCCTCCAAATGCTTGAGTCTTCACACACACTTTCTATCACACAACCCTTACAACAAATCCCATAACAAATACAGGGTATAAACGATTGAAAATAATTACAATCAAATTTGGCACAGAATAAAAGCCAACAAAATATATAGTTGTAAATAACAACTTTACATAGACGATCCCATCATCTTTTATTGGAGATATAACTGAGCTAGGCTATCTTAGTTTTCTGCTTCTTTGCATTGATACATTTCTGCATTAACAAAGAATATGGGTTCAAGTGAATTGGTTTCAGCAGAAGATGAATTGGCAGGTATTACAGGCTGTTATAAGTTCTCTTCCCATTTGAAATTAACTTTGTCAATGCTGCGAGGATCTTTGTTTTAGGCAACTTGGAATTTGATGATTGAACAAATGTGGACATTAAGGGTTGAAGAAATTGTATTTGTCAAAAGGGGACATGATCACCCTTTTAGGATTACTCTTTGGAGTTTAACAAGTTATTTTCTCTCTCTTCTGTATGCTGATAGGTGGCCTACATGTAAGATAACTTGAAGTGCATTTTCCATTTTTGAGTTTGATTTCATTTGATAATTATGTTTTGTTCTGTCCAAAGTACATGATTAAATATTTGCAATAGTGGAGAAAATATAAAAATGTTATTTTCTCTAATATATTTTCTTGTCCTTTCCTAATTTAGGCTTCGTGGAAGGGGGTTGCCCTTTCTCAGATCCCACTTTTTACATGCTGAAAAATTCCCTTTTAAATGGTCTTGTTATGAGGTTTTTTTTTTTTTTTTTTTGGGGTGGGTGGGGGTGTGTTTGCAAATGCATTTCTAATCATGTTAGCAAGATTGTGATATGGAAGGTGGTGGACCCTGTCTCAGATTTATTTGTAATCATGCATTAAGAGAAAGTTAACACTTAACATGTAGTTGTATCGATCTGCTTCAAATTGAAGTTGAAAATAAATTTTGTTCTTTTGTACTAGCTATGCGATATGCTCCTCTCCTATTTCTTGTAGTTCAATAGGCTTGACATGATCTTAATTAAATGAAATTTTTATTTGCTAATTAGTAATTACCTTTGGTTTCATACCTAAATTGAGTGGCATTGTTTTTTGGGTTAACTTATTTGTGGATTTTATGTAGTTCTCAATATAATGGTGTTTATAAAATATCGAGAGTCAGATTTTGATTCAGTTCACGCAAGGATTATCAGCATATGACTTACCATAAATTTAAAAATTCCTATTTAAGCCCATGAGGATTGTCGGAGTTGTGTACAATATTCTTGTACTTTTGTTATTCAGCTGTCACTAAGAACGAAAGACAGCTGTGACATTATGCACACAAATATGGGAAATTATTTCATTTATTTGTTAATGGATGGCATATATGCAAAGATATCTAACTTAAATATAATAAAGTAGAAGCATCTAGTGAGGCTGTGCCATAATTATGAACTGTGTAAAATTTAAGATTTATAAGATAAAATGGTATGGTTGTAGAGGAGTTTGGGGGTGTTTCAAGACAGAGGAGGAGAACATAGAACAAAGTTCAAGTCATTACACTAACTTGTATATATTGGTGTGGTTCTTGTAGGTGAAGAGAATGATCAATCCTTTGCCAATAATGAGCTTGATGAAAGAGTATACGGGCATCACAGATCTCCTTGATTAGAATGGCTTTGCTTGGGATGAAATTACCAATACGGTGGCACTGTGGCAGCTGATGTTTAGTTTTGGGAAGCCTATAGCAAGGTATCATTCTATCTCATTAGTAATTTTGCTAGGATAAAGGGTTTTCCTTTCGTTACCACTAAAGAGCACCCCAAAGCATAGCCCACACACACTTGTATTTTTCCCCCTTTGATGAAATGATGTTACTTCTGTATTCATTAGTAAACTGAGTGTTTTTGGGTAACATGGAATGAAGAATATGATCATATTGATTCTATAATAATCAAAGAACTGGATAATTTTGAGTAGCTTTCATTTAAAAATGACATTTTGAGTAGCTTTCATATTTCTTATTTGTGTTTGATTTATGGTAATGAAAGTCAGAACGACAAATCAAGTTGTTTGGACATGAAATGGAGGTCAACAATAATGCCCTTTGGATGGAGTTGACGATAACTTGGGATATGTAATATCTAGCTAGAGAGTTTGAAATATCTTATCAAGGTAAAAACGAAATTAAAGTTTGCAACTTCTTAAGACTAAGCATGTTCTCAAAAATTTCAAAGAACATCAAGGGAGAGATACAAGAAGCACTTGAAGAAAGGCCATGAATAGTCAAAACAAATGTGGGTACCGAGAAGGACAACGACTACAATTCAATAGCATGTATTGATACAACACTTCAAATTGTTCCTGAAATAGATGAGAAGCTCTTTTTGGGGGGTTTTTGAACTCTTAGAAGATGAGAGAATGACCATGAAATTTGCAGCGGGGAAACGGTTATTGAGAAAGTTTTGATGGGACATCTATTTTGCTTGTCAAATTGGGATAAATTTTGGTTCCGAAGTTTTGTCAATGTAAATAAGATCCAATTTTAGAGTAAAGATATTTTTGGAATAGAATTCCTTGCATGATTTCATTGTTATACACTTATACCCAAATCATTTTCAATTGCTCAAAGTTTTAATAAGAAGTCAGTTTGATTTTGTTGGAAATACCTGCAACTGCATGGTGATGTTTACTATCTTGCTTCGTTGATGAAAAAGTAACTAAGTTTATATTAAATATTAACTTCATAACTTGTCACTATCATTCTCTAGGTTTGAGAGCTGGGATAACCCAGAAGACAAAAGTTATTGAACGTATTTTCAATTACATATATACTGATTTACTTTTTAAGGCATCATGTCCTTATAAATTCTTTTACCAAAAAAAAAAAAATTGTACTTATAAATTTTAAATAAAAATATATATATTAGTTATACGTCTTTTCTTACCTTATTTTAGGTGGTTTGGGCTCATGTTTTTAGAATTTATCTACTCATCTCTTTTATTCACATATTAATAAATAAATAAATAATACTACCAATAAGTATAAGCAATTTTCATGCTAAAAGGGCAAAGAGGGTGTTGTTTGCAGCCAATACAATATACATATAACCTTTTCGGCATTTATGTCATTTCAATATGGGCTAAGAACAACAACCTAAACATTTTATCCTTGTGGTCCAATATGTCAAAATTTACCCTATTTGTCAAATGATATATTGTTTATGGGTCCAATTAAGCCATTCATTTTTGAAAACATTTTTTCGGAAATTGAAAAAGTTATCAATACTTTTTCAATTCCCGAAAAATATTTTTCCAAAAATAGTTAATTATTGTGTGCCCTAAGGGCACATTAGCAAAATCCATTGTTTATTATCAAGGATGTAAAAAATTGTGTCATTTTTGTCTTAATGCGGATCATGTTACTTAGATATGAGTTCAATAAATATTATGCGACTTGTAGTGTAAACTCAAATAGTAAACCTGATGATTTTATTTTCTCTCCCAACATTTACTTTTTTTCTTTTCTTTTTTTTGGTTTCTTACAATTATTTTATTTAATGCAATAAAATTCTATCGTTTTCTCTCAAATTCATGCATCTAAACTTAAAAAATATAATATATATTAAAAAAAAAAGACATTTCGAATTTATTGATCTTTGTTTAATATTATGAATGTGTACCTATGCTAAGTTGAAGAGTCATATTTGCTTGGTTCTAAAATATAAAAGAAGAAGTCATATTTGCTTCTCAATAAGATTTTCTAGAGATGTCACAAATTAGAGTCAAATTAATCCTTTAATCGGTGGTGTTGGCGGGGGTTAATCCTAACGGTAGAATGCACTCGTTTTCTTCCCCTTAAAGGTTGTTAGCATTTAGATAATAGTGTGTTCCACTACAAGTGAGGTTTCCCTTTCTTTTCTTTATTTTATTTTATTTTATTAAAAAAATAATAATTTAAAAAAAAAAAAAAAAAAAAAAAAAAAAATGAAGAAGAAGAAGAAGAAGAGATAGGAGGGGTTGGCTAGAGTGGAGGAGTGAGATTTCCTTGGAGACCAACAAAGTTGTGGAAGAATAGATAAACTAAAAATGCAAATATATGTTTTTTTGTTAGCCTAGAGTAAGTTTAGGATTTAACAAAAGCAAATGCCATTGAGAATGTTGGGCTTTCAACTAAGTTAATGTTGGCTTGCCGGCTTGGGCTATCCATTCCACTACTATTAAAATTAAAAACTGATTTTTTAAGAAAATAACTATAAAACTCATACTATATTATTAGTTTAGCAACGTTTCAAACTAATTTGGTTTCTAGACAAATCCGAGTCCAGAGAACTCGATTTTGCTCACTGGAAATCGAGTCCAGAGGACTCAAGTTTCAAACTCAAGTGTGAGACACTCGACTTCCTGTGCAATTTTGCACAGCAAAATCGAGTCGAAAAGACTCGATTTGTTAGAAACCAAATTAGTTTGAAACTTTACCTAACTAATAATATAGTCTGAGTTTTATAGTTATTTTCTTAAAAAATCCATTAAAAACTAATAGCACTGTTTGTTTTCTCTCTTTTCAATCTCTGAACCCTTTGCTCTCTCTCTGAAAGGAAGCAGCGGTGGCAATATCAGACTACTTACCTGAAGAAATCTTCAAATCCTTCCCGAAGATTTACATATTAAAGAAGAACCGATCATGTGGGACTCCCCCACCTTTTGAAATCCTAGCAAATGTTTTCCTACGCCTACCTACAAAATCCATCATAACCTGCCAAAGATTTCAATGAATACGCCAGGTTTGACTTCCCTTTCCATGATCAATGCCATAATGGAATATTTCGTGTGGTGGGTACTTGTAAAGTTCTCGTTTGCCTTGCTAATGATTTATATAGATGCTGTTATTAGTTCATTCTCTGGAACCTTGTGTTAGAAAGTTTGTGGAACTTCTTACCCCCAATATCACCTTGCGCACACATGGCGGCTATGAAGCTTCTGTTGGGTTTGGATTTGATTCCAAAACCAATGACTATAAGGTGGTGAGGGTTGTGACTCTTCTGGATAGAGATGAACACTGGAAGTTGATGTAAAGTTGTGATTTCCAACTATATTGTGTTGACTTTAATTCCGCGTCAAATTTGATTGTAATTTCTTCAATCATTTTCTTAGTATGTATGTGAGTTTTTTTGTAAGGAATGAATGCGAGAGATCGGTGAAGAATCAAGTTTCAAAAGTTGAATCAATAGATTTTGCGACTGTCTTACAAATAGCTCGCGGAGTCATGCTAAGCTGTCAATTTCACAATTATCTCGCGAGAAGAGCCAACCCGCGAAAAACCCGCAAAAGTTTTTATTTGGCAAAGAGTTGTGTTTGCTTTACCAAATTTTTACCCATACTATATATACCCTTATTACTTAGAAAATACACTTGAGAGTTAGAGATTGTTATACCTACAATCATCTACACATTTTTTTGTGGTTTTTTCTTAACTTCTACCTCTCCATCTCTAGATCTTTGAGAAATTGCTAGCCCAAACACTTATCACACCCATTTTGAGTGTAAAATGAAATTTTGGTACTGTTGGGAAGTATTAGAAGGAGCCATTTACTAGATGATCCAATCGGGCTGAATTGCGAGATTCGAAAAGTTAGAGAAAACAAGACTTCAAAAAGTCTGTTAGTAACAGGAGCTTGAAGAACTCAAGTACATGGGGTAGAATAGGCTTGAAGGGTCTTTTGTTATTCGTATACTCCAACTTTATTCTCTAGTGAATCGATTTCAACTTGGAAGGTTGCGGAGAGGTTTTTCGCCGAATTCTTCAGTTTCTTCTTCGATAACATGTCTCGGTGTTATCTTGTGTTTGCATCTCTCTTCCCTACTCTTTAAGCTTTCATTTAATTGCTGATAATGAATGAATATGGCTTAGGATAGTGTTATCGGTTCATTGCTCTTATTTACTCTTATTCCACACTAAGTCTAAGTTAGAGTAAAAGCAATTTAGCCATAATTTTTTATTGAGGGTCTAAACAAGTTCTTGTGTTTTAGCACAAATTTGAGCTTTCAATTGAGATTTACTCACTTGCCACAAGGGAATGGAGAATGGTTACTGCTTTGCCTCCCATAGGTGCCTTGCATGGTCGTGACCCGGAGGCTTTTGTCAATGGGGCTCTGCATTGGGTTGCTTTGGGAAGGACTGATGGTAAAGAATTTCTTAATTTTGTTATGGTGTTTGATTTGGGGATGAGGTCTTCTACAAGATAGCACTGCCAAAACTCTCAGGAGATGGAAATGTTTGTGCGTGCAACTATTCAGGCATATGGGATTCCCTTGCCCAGTTTCAACACACTTGAAATTGTCTCAATATATGGGTGATGAAGGAATGTACTGATGTGTCATCATGGACCAAAATTGTAAGTTTAGCTGATCAAGATCTGACAGAGGACATACCAAGGCCATTCTGTATGGGTTTTTGGAGAAATAACATACCAAATGCTAGAGGGTTTAGGAAGAGTGGCGAGGTTATATTAGAAACGTGTGATGTATAGCCCAACTCACAACACCTTGAGAGCCAAGAGATTAAAGATCTTAGGATTAATGCATATGGGTATACTTTTTTTGATTATTATGTTGAGAGTCTAGTTTTGCTTGACAAACTGAACCTTTCAGATAAGGTGCGTTTTATTTTCATGCTTATTTTTATGGTTTTTCCATTTTGTTCTTTATATATTCTTGGCATTGATTATGAGTTATATATAAAAATAAATTCTTATTGATGATTGATTACCTTAATTGAGTGGCTTTATCTTTAGATAGATAGATTATCAAGGATATGGTTGATGTCTGTTGTAATATATTGAGATAGTTGAGTAAATAGCAATGTAGGGCCTGTAGGCCTGGTAACCTCGGCCCACTTTACATCTGGCCTAGGGCCCATGCCGAGGAAGAAGTATTATACGAAGACGATATATGAAGGCCTAAGCTCTTAGAATCCCCGCCGAGGATATCCCTGTCCTCAACATACCAAGACTAACCCCAAGTGGTGGGGGGAACGAGCCCAGGACAGGTTGTCACCTCCACAATAAATGCTCCCACCTAACCCCCTGGCCACACTAATGGAGATGTGACTCCTGGACTGGTTAACATCGGTCTCTGTAAATCACTTGAGTACTGATAGTACAGCTGATGGGACAGACAGTCAGAAAGAAAGCGCATGGATGATCAACAGATGGAAGAAAGAAAAGAAGGGAAGAGAGCTATATAAGAAGAACCAGTAGAACACTAAAGGGGAAAAAAAGGAAAAGAAGAAAGGGAAAGAGAGGAAGCTCCTCGGATAAGTGCCGAGGAGCGACCTTAAGGGGCAGCCTAAATGCCTCGAACTCCAATGGTGGGAACTTCTATTTTTAGAGTTGCCTGTCTGTTAGGGCCTAATTCTTCATCCCACTCTCTAAAAATGTATTATTTGGACTTGTTGGGTTAGAAGTAAATCCCTATTATGGGTCTAATCCAAATTGAGTCCTTACAATTGGCGCCGTCTGTGGGAAGAATTTGTGCACTAACAGGCGCAACAGACAATCGTTCTCAAATAGCTAGTTTACAAAAGGTTAACAAGGATGTGCCACAAAAAATAAATAAATAAATAAATAAATTTTTGCAGAAAAGTAGAAGATTCAAAGGAAAAGAGATGAAGCATCGCATTATTTTATTAAATGAAAAAGAAATACAAGATACAAATAGAGGCTCAGACAGGCGTGTTTTAAAGCTAAGGCTACAAACAGAGGCCCAGACGAGCCTGTCCTAAAGCTAACTAAAGGGAATGGGGCTGAGGCAAGCCTGTTTCAAGGCTACCAACAACTCCTAGGCCGGTGCGGTGGTGCCGGCGACAAGAGATGAGCAGATGCATGGGTGCCTGGTAGCCCCTCCTCATGACGTTCCCTTGATTCTCTCCTAGCCCTACCGCGGTTGGCCGTTGGAGACGGCAACACCCGGGCACCAAACATGACGTAATCTTGCGCGCCTCCACCGACTTGGATACGCCCCGAGGAAGGGCGTTATGTACCTCAGGGACCTCCCTCCTAGCCGCCATGCATAGCACTATCACGGTAACGCCCAAATTTTGCCGCGCCGGAAGTCTGACGCGGACTATAGCCACAACGGCCCTCGGTCGAGGGAGGAGGGCATTTAGCCTGTGCGCCTTTAGCCTATGCGCCTTCACTCCCATCCAAGGCTGCCCCATTTCTCCAAACTCTTATCACAATTCTGACAAAGTTATTAAAGGAGCTCGAAAAGTTGGGAGGGCTTGTTTCCTGTTTTGTTAGAAGGTTCATGAAGTGCAGAAGGACGTTTCCCTCCTGATAGCCTTATATAGAAAGTGGAAATTGGTGAGAATTGATCGACGCAGAATTCGAGAGAAGAATTATCGGCGACATTAATCACGACCGGGTTCCAAGGCAGCTATTGACCATTGGATCTGCATCAGTCTACGAAAATATTAATGAGAGCATGCCTCGTGCATCGAAACGTCAAGCGGGGAACGCGAATAATCAGGAGACACCTTGTAACTGAAGAAGGCAGAAACTTAAATTGAAGGCAGGATTACTGCCACGCGTAAGGTTAGAATTCCAAACCACCCTTGCCCAAGGCATTGAGAGGTCAAGGGTCAAGTCCACAAGGTGGACCACTTCCGACGAAGCGGGGCTTATACCTGGGTAGTAGACAGAACCAAGGTCTTGCATAGTCCTCTAACTCAAACCTATGGGGAAACTAGCTACTTACAGAAGAACAGAAGTGTTAGACAGAACCAAGGTCTTGCATGGTCCTCGGACCCAAACCTATGGGAAAACTAACCACTCAAATATACTTGGGTACTAGACAGAACCAAGGTCTTGCATGGTCCTCGGACTCAAACCTATGGGGAAACTAGCTACTTACAGAATAACAGAAGTGTTAGACAGAACCAAGGTCTTGCATGGTCCTCGGACCCAAACCTATGGGAAAACTAACCACTCAAATATACCGGGTACTAGACAGAACCAAGGTCTTGCATGGTCCTCGGACCCAAACCTATGGGAAAACTAACCACTCAAATATACCTGGGTACTAGACAGAACCAAGGTCTTGCATGGTCCTCGGACTCAAACCTATGGGAAAACTAGCTACTTACAGAATAACAGAAGTGTTAGACAGAATCAGGTCTTGCATGGTCCTCGGACCCAAACCTATGGGAAAACTAACCACTCAAATATACCTGGGTACTAGACAGAACCAAGGTCTTGCATGGTCCTCAGACTCAAACCTGTGGGGAAACCAGCTACTTACTGAAGAACAGAAGTGTTAGACAGAATTAAGGTCTTGCATGGTCCTCGGACCTAAACCTATAGGAAAACTAACCACTCAAATATACCTGAGTACTAGACAGAACCAAGATCTTGCATGGTCCTCGGACTCAAACCTATAGGGAAACTAACTACTTACAGAATAACAAAAGTGTTAGACAGAACCAAGGTCTTGCATGGTCCTCGGACCCAAATCTATGGGAAAACTAACTACTCAAATATACCTGGGTACTAGACAGAACCAAGGTCTTGCATGGTCGTCGGACTCAAACCTATGGGGAAACTAGCTGCTTACAGAAGAACAGAAGTGTTAGACAAAACCAAGGTCTTGCATGGTCCTCGGACCCAAACCTATGGGAAAACTAACCACTCAAATATACCTGGGTACTAGACAAAACCAAGGTCTTGCATGGTCCTCGGACTCAAACCTATAGGGAAACTAGCTACTTACAGAATAACAGAAATATTAGACAGAACCAAGGTCTTGCATGGTCCTCGGACCCAAATCTATGGGAAAACTAACCACTCAAATACACATGGGTACTAGACAAAACCAAGATCTTGCATGGTCCTCGAACTCAAAGTTATGGGGAAACTAGCTGCTTACAGAAGGACAAAAGTGTTAGACAAAACCAAGATCTTGCATGGTCCTCGGACCCAAACTTATGGAATAACTAACCACTCAAATATACTTGGGTACTAGATAGAACCAAGGTCTTGCATGGTCCTCGGACTCAAACCTATGGGGAAACTAGCTACTTACAGAAGAACAAAAGTACTAGACAGAACCAAGGTCTTGCATGGTCCTCAAACTCAAACCTATGGAAAAACTAGTTGCTTACAGAAGAACAGAAGTGTTAGACAGATCCAAGGTCTTGCATGGTCCTTGGACTCAAACCTATGGGGAAACTAGCTGCTTACAGAAGAACAGAAGTACTAGACAGAACCAAGGTCTTGCATGGTCCTCAAACTCAAACCTATGGGAAAACTAGCTGCTTACAGAAGAGCAGAAGTGTTAGACAAATCCAAGGTCTTGCATGATCCTCGGACTCAAACTTATGGAAAAACTAACCACTCAAATACGCTTGGGCACTAAACAGAACTAGGGTCTTGCAAGGTCCTCGGACTCAAGCCTATTGGAAAGCTAACTATTTGCGGAAGAACAAAAGTGTTAGATATAACTAAGTTGTGGTACCGTCCTCAGATTCACGCTTGAGGGACAGCTGATTGCCTCATTAGACTAAGTCCAGAACAGAACCAAGGTATTGAGCAAAACATTAGAGTATAACAAATAAAAGGAAGCATCAATCAAGAAACTAAAAGTAAACTACTGAATATATATTTCAAATAGAAAGTATGTAGTCTCGTTACAATGTCGTCGAGCCAAAAAGCAAAATGAAATGAAAAAGAAAACAAGTAATAATGTCCTATGCCATCACGGCGGGGTGGTCCAACGAGAGGGCTTACTCCCCCAACTCGGTAGGCAGTTAGTCTAAAGGAGCCTGTTGAAAGGCTTCGACTAACACTTAGGGACCCTAACTCGGAGGGGCTACTTCAGATGACCCGTCCACGGTAGGAGAAATCGGAGGGACAGTGAGGGTGGCTCAGGAGTTAGCAGGAGGCCTCACCCCACCTTGGGGCACTTCTTGACCATCGGGTCCAACCCCCTCCAACACCCCATAGGGCTCAGCTTCCTCAGAAGGTCTGTCAGCTGAAAAGGTGTCCTCGACAGTCTTGATCTGACTTTCACTTGCCGCTGGTAATGCAGACTTCTCCTCGGAGGTGATGTGGATAACCTCGCGAATTGCGAGGGGGTAATATATTCTCTCTGCCTCCTAAAGTCGGACGAGGCATCAACTCCCGCTTGGTTGAGGGCTTCATTCCAGGTCTGGGAATAAAAACGCCTGCAACTTCAGGGATTTGAGCCTTGAAGGTAGCTTCAGTCTTAGCGACCCCCTCAGTAAAGGCCTCATCCTCCGCTTGTTCTAAGGAACGCTCAACATGTATTCTCGCAAATACAGCCTCTTCTTTGGCCCTCACGGCCTCGTCCCTGGCGTACTCGGCAATACCCTTTGCCCCAACCGCCTCGGCCAACTTTTTCTTCAGGTCGGCGAAGTCCTCTTTGGCAGCCTGCAGTTGGCCCTCGGCATCCTACAATGTCTGATCCTCGGCTTGCTTCGTAGCCGCAGCTAGGTCAGAGGCCGCTCTATCTCTATCTGAACGGTTTTAGACCCCTTAAAACAATCAAATTGGTTAGCCTAGATTAATTAGCCAAGTTGTTACTTAGTCAAATTATGCAATTCTAGGTTAAAGCAATCAAATAATCATATCAAAATAATAAAGCAGCGGAATAATAAAAGACACTATGATATGATCACCTAGGAAACCACACGGTAAAAACCTGAGGAGGATTTGACCTAGCTATCCTCAAGGTAAACCTGAATCCACTATGCGAAAGAATCAAAGTTCATACAGAAGGACTACAAGCTCCCCGCTTGACTTCCTAATACTACCCACCAGTAGAACTTACTGACACGACCACGTGCAAGCTCCGAATCCACGGACTCCTTCTTTCTTGGATTCTTCAATCAGCTACAAGCACCCACGCTTGATATTCTTTAAGTTTCAATGGTAGCAACCAAGTTGATCATCAAGATATTGATACTATCTCTAACTTGAAAACCCTAAACTTTGTGTAAAGGAAAACTCCTCTAGATCTCACAAGAGATTTACACAAAACAGCAATGTATGAGCAACAATACAACTGGAGCAACTACAAAAACGTGGCTAGGATTTTACCTTATATACCTAGGGCAAAAACATAAAACCCTAAACGTTTAATGAATTAGGGCTGAGTTGAAAATTCTGTAGAAAACGCAATCTGGTCGATTTTTGATCGATCGAATCTATTCTTCGATTGATCGAATCTATTCTTCGATCGATCGAGCTAGACCGAAATGCCCCAATGCATCTGCAGTCTCTCGATTCCAACTTTACAATAATTAAACAACTTTGGGCACACTATAACAAGATTAAACATATTGTTTTGATCATGGTTTGCCAATATTACACATTAAAGTTCTAAATACATAAATTCCTAAACCTTTAAAACCTAACACTATCCTTTGTCATCTCCTCTAGACTTCCGATCGCCTTCTTGAGATCTACCTCAGATCTCATAAGGGTACTTACAGCCTTCAAGAACTTTTCACGCTCTTGCGCCAGAGCGTTACTCTGGCCGTCAACCTCCTCATCCAACCTGAAAACAGCCTGGATAGTCTGCCAACCAAAACGAATACGCCGTAAAGGAGAAGGGTGATGCTAGGCAATAAAGTTCAAACAAAATAAACAAGTATTAGAGGTCTTACCATGCCCAGGTATCTCTTGAGGTTGTAGGCAACTTCTGGCCCATTCATGCTCCCCAACTCAACCATGTCAACGGGGAAAAGGAGGGATCTCTCCAGGGCATCGGCTACGCAAGCCCCCTCACTTCCTTGGGATTCTCGGATCGTAACGTCATCCATCAAAGGTTTTCCATGGAGCATGGCAGCAAGCAGCCAGGCCTGGGGTTCAGATTGTTGAGCGATTTCCTTTCCTTTATGCTAGCTACCAATTCTCAGTTGTTTAGAGGGTCGGCTTGCTTCATCTTCCCCCAGAGAAGAATGGGATCTGCCCCCATCCATGGGATCCTTGCCCTTAGAGGATCTCTTCCTTTTTGGGTCAGAGGATTTAGGCTAAGAGTCTGAAATTTGAGGGATAGAGGACGACCTAGTCCGTGTAGGTGAAGGCTTAGGTCCTGGGAGAGGGGGCTTGGGTTGTAACTCGTTTGGCACACTTCTCTCAGACTTGCCCTCAAGCAAGTCAAGAAGGCTGGTTTGAGGCTGTCTCTTAAGACCCATCTCTGTTTGGGTACCAACCCTCGAGGGCTGAAGATCGGTTTCGGACAAGTGGGGATACCCTAGATTGCTGGGAGGATCCTCGGGTTGTTCAACTCGGTCAAATACACTGAATTCGTCCTTATACAAACTTAGTTCAACCACTTCGTCTCCTTTCTCCGAGCTCCCTTCCTCGGTCTCTGCCGCTTTATGGGACGAGGAAGAACCTGCCAACGGAATGCCTTCCGGAATGAGGGATCCTTCGAAAAATGCAAAACCGTCCTCTACCACAGTGATTTTCCTGAGCTGAGGATCACGATCCCTAATAACATGCTTTGGGATTGGGAACGACTTCTGGGCTGGATCGCATCCGAGGATCTTGTGGGCGGCCCTAACTTGGTTGTCAGCCTCGTTCAGAAAAAATTCCGCCTTAAGAACGGTTTCCAAGTCCTCCTTGTTGACCAGGTGAAAATGACGCGCGAAAGTGTGTGGATCTGCAGAAAGAGAAACAAAACTCCTATGATCAATCAACGAAAGCAGATATGCAACAAAGAAAAAATACAAGAATCTAGACCGCCCCCTACTTCGGGTACCCTACCTGGCTCTCCCTCCACTGTCGGGCAGTGGAGATTGTCGTGCCATTCCCCCGACACAATGACGAAATCTTAAGTCAAACCCTTACTAGAATCGGGGAGGCACTGGATGAGCCGAACCTTATCGTCCCTCGTCTTCATGTAATATGATTTCCCCTTCAGGTGCTGAAGATTGTAGCACCAATTCACATCATGGTGGGTTAACCTCAACCCCATCTTCTCATTCAAGGCATCTACGCACCCTAATATCCTAAACACATTAACGGCACACTAGGTAAGGGCCAGCCGAAAATGCATCAGGTAATCTCTCATCACTGGCCTCATAGTGATTCTCATGCCTCCCTCTATGAAAGCTACTATGGGAATCACAACTTCACCATCGTTCCTTTTAGCGTACCATTCTCCCTCCTCACAATACCTCAAGCCCACATTACGGGGTATCCCATAATCGGCAACTAATTTCTCTATCATCTCTTCAAACTCAACTAACTTCTTAAATTTCCCCATTCCTAGCAACGACTAAAGGATTCGAAAGAGGGAAAGAGAAAGAAGAATCAAAGAAAATTTTGTGCTACAGAGGGAAGAAGACTTACAGAAATTGGGAGATTCTCTTCGAACAGGCTTTCTACGCTGGAAAAGGGCGCTAGACAGTGTGGAAATTGAACCAGATTTGGAGTATGTGCATCGAAGTTAGTGACTGTGCAAATAAGGATGCCAAACGGATCAAACGAGTATTTATACCCCTAGTTTCAGTTAACCAAGCGTAACTTCCCGCCCATAAAAGCAAGAAATCCCCGTCGAGTGATTACCATCACACCGTTGGAATTGAGAAATGTAAAGTCGCTAGAATTTAATCGAGCACACACTGAGTCTCGAAACGCTAGAAACGTACATCAGGCAGGCGAAAAGACTCCAACGCTGACGTGGACTGAGGTTGGGTGAATCATGTAGAGGGTCTAGGGATATCAAAACCCTCCTCCCCGTCCGAGGGTACGGACAGCAGGATTTTGAGGAGCTATTGTGGGGCCTATGGGCCTGGTAACCTCGGCCCACTTTACATCTGGCCCAGGGCCCATGCCAAGGAAGAAGTATTATACGAAGACGATGTATGAAGGCCTAAGCTCTTAGAATCCCCGTCGAGGATATCCCTGTCCTCGGCATACCGAGACTAACCCCAAGTGGTGGGGGGAATGAGCCCAGGACAGGTTGTCACCTCCACAATAAATGAGCCCACCTAACCCCCTAGCCACACTAATGGAGATGTGACTTCTGGACTGGTTAACCTTAGTCTCTGTAAATCACTTGAGTACTGATAGTACAGTTGCGGGGCGGACGGTCAGAAAGAAAGCACATAAAGAGAAGAAGGGAAGAGGGCTATATAAGAAGAACCAGTAGAACGCCAAAGGGGAAAAAAAGGAAAAGGAGAAAGGAAAAGAAAGGAAGCTCCTCGGATGAGTGCCGAGGAGCGACCTTAAGGGGCAGCCTGGATGCCTCGACCTCCAATGGTGGGAACTTCTGTTTTTAGAGTTGTCTGTCTGTTAGGGCCTAATTCTTCATCCCACTCTCTAAAAATGTATTGTTTGGGCTTGTTGGGTTAAAAGTAAATCCCTATTATGGGTCCAATCCAAATTGAGTCCTTACAAGCATGTATACTCAGCTATCAAAAAAACAAAGTGGTTTGTGTTGGTTGTGAACTTTTAGTACACTTATTTATCAAGTGGTTGAAGATAAATGAATTGTGTAAATTCCATGTTTTCTGCCAATTAACTCACAGTGTGTAGATAGATTTATTCAACTATATATTTCTTGGTAATGTTATAGTGACCTCTTTTAACTTCACATTTTCACACTCATACTAAGTGTTCTTCATGTTATCCTTGAACCATTTTTGTTATCTTTCACTCCTTGCATGTGGAATATTTTTATCCCAATTAAGTGGTTATGCTTAAATATATTTTTCCACTTCATTCCATTGTTTTTCTTTTCCCTCTCTTAATCTTTTGACACTTACTTAGTATTATACATTACACAATTGTATGAAGTAGAAATAAAAGACAAACCGGATAGACCCTTATAGAATAGCTGGGTTCACACTGGCTTTATTGGGATGTAGTTCTATTTCTTTTCAGGTATGGTAGTTTTATTGGGATGTGTTTGCTTTGTCTGTGGAGTGTCCAGCCTTAAAAAAAATCTCTTTGAGCACAACACAAACACTTGCACTGTTGCTTCATCCGTCCGCTGTCAAACATGTAGCACCTCACCACTGATCAGGGACGTCTATGTCTCACCAACTCTTAGCTTGCTTTTCTTCGGTACCCTTTTTTTTTTTTTTTTTTTGGAAGAATTTCTACACCTCGCACTCTTACATCAGATCTAATTCTATATTCTTTTCATTTTTTATTTTAATTGTTTCTGTCTCTTGCCCACCACTGATATAGTGCCTTTCTCTATTCTTTTTTTCTACTTTCTAAAACTGTCTACAATGCTTTGATGCCATGGTTTTGATTTTTGACCTTTAATTTAATATTTTTTATGTTTTTTTTAGGCTAAAATATTATCTTTGTCACTAAACTCTACATGAAGTTCGTTTTTCGTTCCGAAAGTTATAAAATGTTTGTTTTTGACATTATACTTTTCAAAATGTTCCAATGTATGTCCTTTTGTAAACCCCCATTAACTTTTACCCTGAATGTCCTAAAAGAATGCTGATTTGATGCCTTTTTTAGCATTAGATAATCAGACATGGACCAATTCATAAATAAATAAATAAAATAAATAAAACACGGGGCACCAAATATTTGGTCACAAGCGTTGTTGGAAGTTTGAAATTGAAAAAAACATTCCTCCTATGCCGACAGAGAAAACGACCAAATCCTTAGATAAAACCCCAACTTCACAATTGACTTCTTAACGTGGAACCTGTTTTTTTTAAGCTAATGGTGGAATTCTTAAGAGGACCATTTCCTTGATTGCATTGGGATGAATATGCTTGCAATGCTGTGTACAGTCTTCATCTTACTAAATTTAGTCACTATTGTTTCTATAAATGTGTATATGCACAGAATGTGTTGATAATTCTTCCATGCAAGCATACAAGAGTTTTTCCTCCATTGTAGCTCACTAATGAATTTATTCCTGTATTTGGAAGTAAACATCTTGGAAGTTCATAGGTAGTTAGCATCTTTCTAACCTTTTATTTTTCTGTAATTGAACACATGTTGATGGACAAATCAATGAGACTGTGAGAACTTATTAAACGAAAGCAGTAAGATTTGTGATAATTGGTGATTGTTGCTTGGCAAGAGATTGTGGTTCAGTCTGGTTTTGGGATATATTTTCTTGCTATAAAGAGTGCTAACTTTTGCATCTAGTTTCTTTTACTTTTCCTCCATTTGGGTGGTTGTTTCTCTACTATGTTAACTTTTTCTTGATTTGGAGGCTCTAATAGGCTGTAGGCATCAGATGCCTGTCCTTACAGACATTCCTCTCATTTCTAGTGATGGTGAAACTCAATCCAAAATCCTGACACAACTCCCAAAAAAATACCAAAAAGCTAAGTTGGCAACTTTTTCTTTGTATTTTATAATGTTGAAAATTGTTTCATTTTATATTGTGCTAATGTTCTTTAGGTCAAAGTTATCTCCTAGTGGAGGGTTAAATATTTTTCTTAATCAATTTGATAAAGAGGACATTGATCACTTAAGGATGTGCTTTGACCAAAAAAAAAGAAGAAGAAGCACCCTTAACGAACATCCAGGGATATAATACTGAGAGCTTGGATGATATAAACCTTGATTCATAATAGTGTTGTGGTGGCCTGGTCAGCTTTGGCTTTATGTTGAAATGATTTGATTTGGTTGTAATTAACAGTTAATTTCGTATTGTATTTGTTTTCTTTCTTTTACCATGAATTCTTCAATATTTCTCCTCTCTTACTATCTTTTGGAACACAATCATCTCTTTACAATTGTCATTTGTTAAGTAGTAAGATATTTTCTTATTACATAATTGTTGGCATGGGTACCTGCTTAGATCATTTACTTGAGTGCCTCATCCACCTAGGTGCACATGTTCATGTGGTAAAGGCTTGGAGTATTTCTTAATTTGTACATTCCATAAAACAATCTCAGTGTAGACTTTTTCTATATGGTTACTAAACTTATCCGTATTATTTTAAATTCTCGCAGGACCTTGTGCAAGTTGCTGATGAGTTGTACATAAGTAACTGACTTTAACTCAGCAAAAGAAGAGATTCAACAAAGCTTTCTAATGGTGTTTAGTTTCTTAGTATTGGCATTAGTTTATTATGTTAAAATGGATTGTAGTTGTTATTATGTTAAGGAGTGTATTTTGTTAAACTTATTTGGGCTACACTACTATTATGTGAGTATTTACGGATGGTTTGTAGTTTGGTTTATGTGTGTTTATAGAATTGATTAAGCACTAAACTGTTCTTTGCCATGCTTACTATATGTGTGTTTAATTTCTTCTTTTAGTGCACTAGATAGCAGTTATTTATTTCATCAAGAGTCTTGTTGTTCAAATTGTTGGCATCACCCGGTGTTTTCAACAAAAACTTTTTGGATTCAAATCTCCACACTCCCAACTAATGAATTATATATATATATATATATAAGATCTCAGTTATTTTTGTGTAGTGGCTGTAAAATTATCCATAACAACTATATAAATCGGTCTTTTAATCCTAGGAGATTTACATTTAAGATGATAGGACAGAGTGATTGCATATTAAATTTTACCATCTAATAAGGGCTTTGCTGGAAACATTCAAATTGTAACATGTCTCTTTACTAAGAGAATCAGAGTAAATACCTCTCTCCCCTTGTAACTATCAAATTATTGATTTTAAAAAAAATTTGCATCGTATGTTTAATTTTATTTTTCTGACACTCATGGTACAATGTGAATTATATGTTCATATCTGACCAGGATGGAAGTTTAAGAGACAGCCAATGGAATTGTTGATCAAATTGCCTTACTTAAAAACATTGAATTGAAGGCCTTCTTTCTATGCACAGGAAAGGCAGCAACCTTAGAGGTAGAGATTCATAAGGCTTTCTTTGGGATGAAGTCCATAGTTTCCCCGAGAAATGGAGAGCCTTAACTTGGTGAGTTCAAACGGAGAATTACTGAGGTTTAAAAAACTCTTTTTTCTCTTCTTTCAAAAAAATAATAAAATATCATGTTCCATTATCTTAGATATAGGCACTATTTGTTATGGGTTCTTCCATCGGTGACTAAAGCCCCGTTTGGATCCGACTTATTGCACATCTGCATTTTGTACATCACATTTCGTTCTTTTTTTTTTTTTTTCAAGCCGCAGTTGTTGACTTTTCTTCTGTATACAGTACATAGTACACTATTTATAAGACCTACAAACTTCACTTTTTAGTAATTTTTTTATTAAAAATGAGTCTCATAACACTATTCACATATTTAAAAATTATTTTACTACAGTATTTTCAATTTTCAGCAAAATAAATTGTATCCAAACAGACCTTAAGTAGTTAATTTGGTAGGTTCATTGGCAAATTAGCAATTGGCAAAGAATGATGATGCAAGCCCAACGATTAAACCAAATTTTATTCGACTTGTTACTGTTATTGGATATGATTTCCTTGCATTGGGGCCATGGTTAAGATCGGAAAGCTACACCACACCGCAAGATTTATTCCAGGTCCCCACAAGCCTTACGCCACCAAGCCCCTCCACCGAAACAAATCTAAGCATGCTTGGCACCACTACAGCCTCAACAACTAGCATTGCCACATCATCAAGCCAGGATAACCAGTGCATTCCGTGGCAAGTCATTCTCCAGGGGCCCAGATTTCTTCACAAGCCCAAAACCCACTCAGCCCGATGATGCAAGCTCACTTTATCCACCTGGCTTCAGCCCACCCAAGACAAGTCCAACCAACGATAACCCAAGCATCACAAATACCCCAATCCCTAAAGAGAACTCCTTTACAGATAATGAATCAAATCTTTTAACCCATACTTCCCCTTCTTCGGCCTCACCGCACCATCGTCATAACCAAGAAATACAAACCCTTTATCCCCAACCCCAATTCTCTACTCTGGTTCACAGTTAGGTTGTTGGATCCAACAACAACCCATCACTCAAAAGGGAAATATCAAGGCAAGAGACAAAGCTTTCCCTGAAAAAAGGCAAAACAGAGAGGGATGCTCCTGAGGCGGCCTTCGATGGTCCTGTAGCTATCACTACCATCCCCAAATCTAGTCTCATAATACCAATCCTTGAAGAGAGGCAAAACACTTCAGGTATGGAAATACCCATCCAAGGTGAGTCTACCTTAAACTCAATCACTAAAGGAGTTAATGCCACTTGTTCCTCCACTGTTCTCTGTAATGGTGGTTCTCTATATGTTTCTTCTTATGCGGCCGAGGAGGCGGGCCTTATCAAGCCCCCAAACTCCCCATGAAGGTCCTTGGTTGGAACTGTTGTGGCATCTGCAATGCTGTGACAGTTAGAGCCCTTAAGGCTCAAATAAAAGGGACTAGCCCATATGTAGTTTTTCTAAGTGAAACTAAAACTTCTACCACTAGGATGGGAGTAGTGATGAATTCAATAAAATTTTCTAATTTGTGTGTAATAGATGCGAAGTGTACTGCAGTTGGTGTCTGTATCATGTGGAAGGAAGGTCTTATGATCCACCAGGTGGAATACAATAAAAATTTGATCGCTATGAAGGTCTCTGATGCTCTGTGTAGTTGGGTTCTTATTGGTTTTTATGGCCCCCCTTATCTGTCTTAAAAACAGAAGGCCTGAGAGAACCTTATGGCCCTTCTTGAGTCGTGTCAATGCCCATGGGTTTGTTTAGGAGATTTCAACTTCACTGTAAATGACAACGAGGTTCTCGGTAAAAATAGAGGTGGAGCTGGATCATCGACAACTAATTATTTGAAGGAACTAATTTTTGAATCTAGAGCTATTGACTTGGGTTACTCAGGCAATGCCTTCGGGCCAGAGGTAGATGGGAAGTTCAGCTATCAAGAGAAGGCTTGATAGGGCTATTACTAGTATCTCATGGAGGTTAGCCTTTCTGAAAGCAGCAGTAGCTCACCTTGGAGCTATTAATTCTGACCACACTCCAATTCTCCTAGATACAAATCCAAAGGACAATTTTGCACAAAGACCTTTCCAGTTTGTAGCAACCTGGATTAGAGATAATGGGTGTAACACTGTGGTTAAGAAAGCATGGAATGTGGAAGTAAGTGGTTCAGCTTTGGCCAAGTTGTACAAAAAGCAAGCAATGACTAGACAGGCTCTCTGCAAGTGGAATAAACAGGTGTTTAGGAATTGTCAAGTTAGGATCAATCACCTTATGGAGAGTCTTAATGAGGTCCAAAGGAGGCACCCTTCTGAGGAAAATGGTAGAATTGAAGAAGCTCTCCAATTAGAGCTGTCAAAGTGGTTAACTGTTGTAAAATTTTAAATTATCACAAGTTTACGAACCGTACCGAAGTATAATTTTACAAGAACGAGGTCGAACTCACAGGGACTTGAATAAACGTAGGAAAATTAAATCAAATCTTAACCAAATTAATCCTAATCTAGTTTAATAAAAATTAGTTGTTTTGAAATTAAATAAACTAAGCAAATAATAAAATTAAGCAAATAGTTAAACTAAGCAAAAGATATAAAGCAATAAAAAGATGTAAACAATCAAGGGAAAGGAATTAAGGTTTTGGAATCTGTCTTGTAAGTCATATCAGCATATATTTATGATCATTAATTCTTCCTAACTCACTACATGATAATCTAAAAATCAATCTTGCTATCATGAAAAATATCCTCATTAAAATCTTTATTTTAAAAATCAAAAGCACATTCTTCTTCGCTTCTTAATTATAAAACCAAATCATCAATTGTATCCGTAGCCAAACAAATCACAAGATATATCCAATTCTAAAAATCAAATCATAACTTGTATCCATTGACAGACAAATCACAAACGATATCCAATTTTATAATCAAGAATTAATAAACCAAGCATTCAATTAATTAAAACAAATCCTAAATCATGAGAAAAACATGATTGAACTCATCTAGAATCTCATCTTAGTCAATTGATATGAAGCAAGAACAATTTAAATCATTAAAGAACAACTATTGTGGGAAAAATCAAATCACATAAATATTACTGATAATCCTTAACAAGATTTCATCCTCAACCTTAATTATAAATTTAGCTACTCATGGTAATTGAAATAAAACAAAAGAATAAAATACTAAACATTAAACTAGACAAATAAAATAGAGAAAGAAATAGTCACAATGCTATCATAGAGAAAAGCTACAGAGAATCCACATGCGGCACTGCCTCTTGCTCCAATTTTCTGTTTTGCATCTCAGCCCTAGCACTAGCCTCAGCCCCCTTGAATTTAGCCCTAAAAAGCCTTTAAATAGGTCAAGAAATCCTATTACAAGTTGAATTCCAATTTGGAGAAAATCCCAGATTTTTAGGCTTCACTTAACCGACTATTTTGGCCTAATTAACGTCAGAATTAGGGCTTCTAGTAAACAAAAAAGTTGTAGCCCTTTAAGTTGAATTTCCATCCCAACTTGAATCATCTCTATTGGACATCTGAGCCGAAAGTTATGCCAAAAATACTAATTGATGTGCAGGCTAGAATCCTAATCCGAATTAGACTTGGATTTGGTGCAAATTTCCTTTAATTCCTTGCTCCAATTGGACTTTTTAATTGGGTTGATCTTCTCTTAAATTCATGCCTAGCTAGATGTTAGTTGGCTTGATTCAATTGGCCTAACCCTACTTTGCATGTAAAGCCCTTGTTACCTGCAACACAAATATTATATAATCAGTCACAAAATAACATAAAAGTAAAGCTAAATATGTAGATATGTGAGTATTTTATTATATATATTTCATGCACATCAAATACCCCCAAACCTACATTTTGCTAGTCCTCGAGCAAAATAGATAAAGAGTAAAACAAAACCAAGAAATTAAAAACAAAGAAAAAGGAAATCCTAACTAATCCACTTTCGCTGGAATTTTCGATTTCATCTAGCATATGCAATAAGCCTTTAAACCCTTAGCTTACACTAGTAGACGAGTTGTAGTTTCGTGAGAGTTTGTAGAGAATATACCCACAAAATTTTGAGAATGAATATTAAAATAAACAAAACAAAACAAAAACAAACAAAAAAAAAACAATTTTTTTTCAATTGCCTTTTGCAAAGAGGATTAGTTCAAGTTCAAAAACACTACAAATGCTAAAGAAATTTCTCATGCCATCAAAACTCAATATGAGTGAAAAGTGGTAGCCAACCCAAACATACTCTTAGTTTTAGAATAAATTTGACTTGAATCTCTATTTGAAAGTATGCTTCAACTCAAATCTTTCTGATATTATCACTCAACAAATGAAATCACTCTGAAATAGGGTGTACACTCTCAACAACATATGTGAACGGAATAATGTAATCAAAATCAAACACCTCACATATAAATCACAAGAAAAATGCTTAATCAAGAAAGAACAAGTAGTCTCATGAAAGGATGCCAAAAATATTTATGCCACACTTTTTTCTTCTCAGTCATATCAATATCTGAACTACACAATCTTCAAGATCAAATAAGGACTTTATTAGGACATAATGTAGGGTAAAAGTTAAGGGAATGAAATAAAAATGGGTGAAAGTAAATAATAAGAAGTGTTTTCAAGATTTGTCAGAATGTCAACTCTTTTTGGAATTTCCATTCAACATTTTTTTTCAACTCTTCTTCTTCAAAGCAATACTCCTTCCTTCCATTTCACTTCTCAAAATTTGATGAGAACCCTTTTTATTTTCTTCTTTTTGACACTTTTCCTCTTTTTCTTTCTTTGATTTTTTTTTTCTTCTTTCAATTCTTTTTTTCTTTCTTCTTTGAATTCTTGCACAAACCACCACATTGAAACAAACTGATCAAATTTCATCTTGAAACACTATGGATAAGGGTTTTAAGAAAGAAAGGCTAATTAAAAAGCTCAACAGGTTGACTAGCAATAATGTATCAACCAAAAAAAAAAAAAAAGCCACACACATATATGGCTCAAAATAGACAAAAATGGCATAATTTCATCTCTCAAAGACTAGTATAGTTCATTTAACATCAATGACTTCAAAAGATTCAAGTGTAGCTTAAAATCATATTTTGTTTTTTCTTGGCCAAAAGAAAGAACAATGAGACTACAACAAGGGAAATATGTTACGCACTTCCAAATGAACTTTAAGATTAGAAACAATAAATAACCCTCCAAAAATAATAATGATTGGCTCAAAACTCACAGGGGTTACAGTCTCCACATTGTTATCAACAAGATTTTCTAATCATTTTTATCCTTCAACAATAAGTTATGTCTGAGTGGCTACGTGCATGTGCAATGAATTGAGCATGAAAGTAATGAAATTATTTAAACAAGAGTAGTATAATGAACTCAAAACATAAACCCCAAGCTAGGCAAAAGAATTTTTTTTTTCTTTTTTCTTTTTTCTTTTTTAACACAACTAAACAAAACAAAACAAGATAGAAATCTACATACATCCCCCCCAAACCTAAACCAAACATTGTCCTCAATGTTAAAAACAATACTCTCAAATATATGTCTTGAATGAAAAGAGAGTAAAATATTAATATGCAACACGAGAACCAAGTAGAAACAAGTAAGATAAGGAGAAGGAGGAAACGTACCTTGATCAAGCTGATTGTTATAAATTTTAATTTCTGTCAAATATCAGCTAGAACAAAATAAAATTGAACTAAATAAGAAAATAAACACAAATATTAATCTAAAAGCAAAAAATAAACAAGAAAAAGTTTTTTTTTTTTTTTTTTTTTTTTTTCAAAAAGATTTAACACAACTGAAGATCAATCCTGATAAACAGAACCATCCAAACCCCAACAACACCATGGAGATAAATAATGCATATTATGAATGGACTGGTCCAATGATATTGTAACTTACCTGGATCAAAAACATATTAGGAGGCTTTAGCAGTGTCTTCCAAGTGAATTCTTTGCATAACCAAAGAAGCACTAATACCCTTAATATAAACAATTTTCCAACCTATAACTTCCTTATACACCTGAAGTATACTTATCAATTAGTGTTCCCAAAAGTCACCCAACATTGGTGGTTCTACAATAGATGGGAGTGGGGGTGAAGAAAGTGGAAAATGTACCACTTTTGGTTGCCAGCTATCAGTACTTAAGAGAGGAATAGAATCCAACAATGCGTTGACCTTCTCAATTGATTTTTCAGTATCCAAATTGCAATAAAAAAAGTTTAAGCAAACTTTTAGGGGATCCTCACAACTTGATTGTATGAAAGCATCAGGGACTAGGCTCCCAATCATGTTAACCTCACATACATCCTCATTGTCTANGGTTACAAGTAAAGGAATCCCAAATACCTTACCAACCTACAGTTGAACCCTTACCCCAATACCCAATTGGACTTGATCTGTAGTGACAGTCTCCACCTTTGATGCACGGCTCCCAAGTACGTGACTAACCAATGCGCGAATCCAAGTACGCGACTTCAGAACACCAACTGAGGAAGAATGGTTGGCTGCAAAGTTCTTCAGTTCATCCTTTATGATGAATAGCAGGAAGATGCTTGGTTACAAAACCCTATGGTGCAAATACACAGCAACTTCTTGATGGAAGATGAACTTGGTCAAGAACTTCGTCTATTGATCATAATTTGCTTAAACAGAGATTGCTCAATGATAATGCAACTTGTGTCCCACTAGACGGCTCTTAAAATAATCCTTTTATATGTTTAGGGTTAGAAGAAAAGAAGGCCCAAAAACATATTCACGGATCCCAAGAAAATCAGATTGGAAATCTAACTTTTTAAATCTCAACAGATAGCAGGTGTCGAGGTAGTTGTCGAGCAGGTATCGAGCTTTAAAAACTTTGCACTTCAGCTTGCTTTCTCTTGGACAGACTTGATGACTTCAACACTTGACCTTGAAACATTGTTTCTTGAAGTATTAAAAACACTTGGAACTACCCAATTATAAGCAGAGTGCATTTTGTCAAAGGATTAGCCAATTTACATAACTAAGTGACATATGTTCTTAAACAAGTTAAAACATATATGTCCTAACACTTTTGGGTTAGGTATGGGTTGACTAGGAAACTTTCCTTTTTCCCTCTCTCCAACTTGGGTTGCTAACTTGCCAACTTGATTTTCCAACTTTGAAATAGCTTAAGTATTCAAATGGGTGGAACTTTTCATCTCTTGAATGGCTTGGCTAGTTGATTGCATGAAAGTTTTGAGAGACTCCTCTAAAGATGATTGTTGTCTTGGTGGTGCCATAAATTGAGGAGTTGATTGAGGAATGGGAGGAAATGCCTGAGTAGGTGGACGAAATTGACTTTGTTGATGCACTTGTTGTCCACCTATATTTGTGGGGGAATGGTTTTGCCTCCAAGAGAAATTAGGATGATTTTGCCAATTTGGATTGTATGTCTCTGAAAATGGACTAGCAAATGGTTTTCCATAATTGTTCAGTGCATTTACTTGCTCAGTATAAAAACCAGGGTACCCAGCTGTGGAAGGACACATTTGTATTGAATGCATAGGACTTGCATAATATTTCTCTTGTTTGTCCTGATAAAAATCTGCAATTTCTCTCCTTAAAGCATTGGTCTTGGCCATTGGGAAAAATTTAGAGAGGAATTTTGTGACCAACAGTTCCCATGAAGTGATAGATCCAGGTAACAAAGAATTAAGCCATGTTTTTGCCTTATCCTTCAAGGAAAAAGGGAATAGACGCAAGCGAACAGAGTCATCAGTGAAATTCTGAAACTTACAAGTAGCACAAATCTCAAGAAAATCCTTCACATGCATATAAGGATCTTCTCTATCTAATCCATGAAAAGTAGGAAGAAGGTGAATTATCTGTGGCTTCAACTCAAAATGTGCAGTAGTGGTTGCAGGTAATACTGTGCAAGATGGAGGGTTGGTGGTTATGGGTGAGAACAACTCCCTAACAGTTTTTGAATCATCTCCGGTTTCTCCCATTGTGGATAAATAATCAAAACTAACAAGATGATTTTCTTTATCATGTATCCAAGTTCTCATACACCAAGCACAAAGAAATAATTTTTTTTTTGTTTTTTTTTTTAAATTAAAAAAAAAAAAAGTAAATTTTAACTACAACTAGTAGAAGGAAAAATTCAATTAAGACCTAATTTATTTTCCTAACCAAGTCCCCAGCAACGACACCAAAAACTTATTGTGAAATTTTAAAATACTTGCAAGTATACAAACCGTACCGAAGTATAGTTTGACAAGAACGAGGTCGAACCCATAGGGACTAGGATGAATGTAGGAAAATTAATTAAACCTTAACCAAATTAATCCTAATCTAGTTTAATAAAAATTGGTTGTCTGAAATTAAATAAACTAAGCAAATAATAAAATTAAGCAAATAGTTATACTAAGCAAAAGATATAAAGTAATAAAAAGATGTAAACAATCAAGGGAATGGAATTAAGGTTTTGGAATCCGCCTTGTAAGTCATACCAGCATATATTTATGATCATTAATTTTTCCCAACTCACTACATGATAATCTAGAAATCAATCTTGCTATCATGGAAAACATCCTCATTAAAATCCTTATTTTAAAAATCAAAAGCATGTTCTTCTTCGCTTCTTAAGTATAAAACTAAATCATCAATTGTATCTGTAGCCAAACAAATCACAAGATATATCCAATTCTAAAAATCAAATCATAACTTGTATTCATTGACAGACAAATCACAAACGATTTACAATTCTATAATCAAGAATTAATAAACCAAGCATTCAATTAATTAAGACAAATCCTAAATCATGAGAAAAACATGATTGAACTCATATCTAGAATCCCATCTTAGTCAATTGATATGAAGTAAGAACAATTTAAATCATTAAAGAACAACTATTGTGGGAAAAATCAAATCACATAAATATTATTGATAATCCTTAACAAGGTTTCATCTTCAACCCTAATTATAAATTTAGCTACTCATGGTAATTGAAATAAAAGAAAAGAATAAAATATTAAACATTAACCTAGACAAATAAAATAGAGAAAGAAATAGTCACAATGCTATCATGAAGAAAAGCTACAGAGAAGCCACATGTGACACTGCCTCTTACTCCAATTTCCTGTTTTGCATCTCAGCCCTAGTACTAACCTCCCTGAATTTTGCCCTAAAAAGCCTTTAAATAGGTCAAGGAATCCTATTACAAGTTGAATTCCCGTTTGGAGAAAATCCCAAATTTTTAGGCTTCATTTAACCGACTATTTAGGCCCACTTAGCATTAGAATTCGGGCATCTGGTAAACTACAAAGTTGTAGCCCTTTAAGTTAACTTTCCATCCCCACTTGAATCATCTCAATTGGACATATGAACCGAAAGTTATGCCAAAAATACTAATTAATGTGCAGGCTGGAATCCTAATCCGAATTGGACTTGGAATTGGTGCAAATTTCCTTTGATTCCTTACTCCAATTGGACTTAAATTTAATATTCATGCTTAACTGGATATAAGTTGGCTTGATTCAATTGGCCTAGCCCCACTTTGCATGTAAAGCCCTTTTTACCTGTAACACAAAGATATTACATAATCAGTCATAAAATAACATAAAAGTAAAGCTAAATATGTAGATATGTGAGTATTTTATTGTATATATTTCATGCACATCACTCTTCAAGTTCTGATTCTGAAGAGAGTTGTGACGGAGAAGGAAACTACTCCACATTCATGACCATTGCAAATGTGGAGTCATCAGATGATTTGAGTTCACTTGTGAAGGAGCTTAGAGAACATTCTGATTTGGAGTCTATTGGAATAGGTGAGGATTCTGAAGATGAGGAAGCTGAAAAAGCAGTGGGATTGCAAGAGACTTATAACTCACTCTTTGAGAAGACCGGTGAATATGCTAAGGTGGCTAATACAGCCATTAAGAAGATGAAGAGGGTTGAGGAAGAGTACAAAAGTCTTCTGGCACGATTCAAGGAGGCGAAGTGTGAAATTGAGACACTAAATGGTGAGCTGTCGGAAGCTTATACCAAAGTAAGATATCTTGAGCAAGAGGTGGTGTAAGCTCATGCCAAGATAGAGAGAGTCTCCAACCAGAAGTTAGAAGATGTTATTTCATCTCAAAAACCTTCCTTAGATAAGTCTGGGTTGGGTTACACTGGAGGGAGTAGCACATTAGCCATGGCTGACAAAGAAGTGAAGATTATAAAGGCTAAAGAGATGATTGTGAATAAGTCTATTCCTGAGAAAATTAAAGCTGAGAAGATGAACAATGTGGCTGATGAACGGGTGTTCAATAAGTCCCACAGTCAGTCAAACTCCAGATATGGAGCTAGAGGAAGATCACTTCCAAGATCTCAGCAGGGTCTTAGAATGAACTATCTCTGTCACTATTGTGGAGCACAAGGACATACAAGATCCAATTGTCACAAGCTGAGAGCAATGGACAATGCAAGTGCTCCTCGGTCACGAGGAAGAAGAAACGACAATAGGTCTTGGGGTGGTGAGCGACCAAGAAGTCAAAACCGTGATCCAGGAATGATGGACGTGATGAAGATGATCAGTGCTTTCACAAATTGCCTGGAAAGCTTCACACGAAGGTTTGATAGTCCTAATTCTCGTACCCAATCCATTAAGGATATTACCCCAAACACACGTGACGCGTGGGTGACGAAGGGTACTCATGCATAAGTATTACAACATGTCCATGCATTAATACTTCCCATGTTTGTGAATATGCTTGGTTGTGTGCTTCTTGCCAGTAATTTTTTCTGTTGTTATGTCTTTGCTTCAAATGCATTTATTTATTTTTGTTGGTGTTTTCCTTGATCTATCTTTTTCTCTCTTTTTTTTCTTTTTTTTTTGTGTGTCAAAAATCCAAAAATACATAAAAAGTAGAAAATTCGAATAGTTTGATCGACTTTGTTGAGTTTTGTCTTATAGCATGTTTTGCCTTGTACCTTTGTACTAATGGCTTTGTGCATCTAACGAGCTTAGCTTGTCTCTCATGCACTCATATCATTGTGGAAGAAATTCTGAAATCTATGTGACTGTTGTAAATAGATCTTCAACCCTGTCATGAATGACTAGTGAATGGTTTTGTTGATCTTGAGACATGCATAGACTCATGCCTATATATCTTCCCACTTTTTATTTTTATGCTTAAAAGAGCTCTCTAAATGTAAATCTCCAAATGAAAAGAGATATATAGCTGCAAAAGCCTGTCGCACATACTAGTATTTGACTAGGAAAAAGGGAAAGCGACCGAAGTAAAATATTTGATGCCCAAAAAGCCAAAGGCTAATTTATCAATTGAAATATCAAAAATTTCAGGCATCTATCTCAAAAAGAGATTTTCTTTGCTCAAAAAGTGCAAACGATATGTTGAATATGGAGCCAAATGAAAAGCTACAAAGAATTGTTATCAAGTGCTTGTGGGAGGTCATATATGCATGTTTCTATAATTGAGATACGTCACATTATCTAGTGCTAGTTGTGCATGTCTTGATTGAATTGATCATTGAAACTTCACATTAGATTAAGGAGTATCTCATTTTTGATATCCACACACAACACACAAGGCTAGGTTCAATGAATGCCATATTCATTTGTGTCATTGTACTTGATTAAATGTGTTTTCATAAGCTCAATCTTTGTTGATCAAACACAAAAAGATTTTTGAGTGTTTTAGTTTGTTTTTGGAAAGTATTTTGTTTTACAAAAATGCCAAAATTTTCAAAAAAAACAGTGTTGCCCTGTTTTGGTGACTCAGTCGCGGGTAGGCCCAGTCGCATGCTCTAGTCACAAAGCTCACTCCGAGAGTTTTCGCAGGTCACTGGCGGGTCAGCATCCCAGTCGCGAAAAAGACTTAGAAATTTTTTTCAAAATTTGTGTTTTTGCATATTTCGCGGCTCAATGTGGCGACTTGTTCACGGGTGGAAGGTCTAGTCGCGAGGGACATACAGAGATTTTCGCGGCTCATCTCGCGACTTCCTCGTGGGTAGATCTTCCAGTCGCGAAAAACACTTAGAAGATTTCTCAAAAATCTTTGTTTCACAGTGTTTCGCAGCTTACCCTGGCGATTTATTGGCGACTTGTTCCAGTCGCGAAAAAAGCGTGTTTTGTGTTTTAAATTCAGTTTTCAAAAACTTTTTAGTTTTTCCCTCGTACTTTATGACTATTCATTGTCTTCTCCATCTCTCTCTCTGAATCTCATCGTGTTCAACCTTGTGAAACCCCCCATTTCTGCACCACTCTCACTTCTATCTTCAAGAAAAAGGTATGGGTTTTCTTTCCCTCATTTCAAATTTCTTATTTTGAGTATCTTTTTCTTGAAAATGAGTATGTGTTGTTATTATGCTCTATGAAATGTTGGGTTTGAACATTTTTTGTCTA
This sequence comes from Quercus suber, assembly GCF_002906115.3. Taxonomy (NCBI): domain Eukaryota; kingdom Viridiplantae; phylum Streptophyta; class Magnoliopsida; order Fagales; family Fagaceae; genus Quercus; species Quercus suber. Next base: position 235,079 of record NW_027070239.1, read on the forward strand.
AATATGCTGGGTTTATTGACTGGGTTCTTGTTACCAATGCCTTGTTCAGTGTGGCTTCATATGATGTTTTAATTTATCTGAGTATTCTTACCTTGATTGACTCTATCTGTGCATATCACTTTCATGATATTGTGTTGAAGTGCTTGTTGCCTGTGACACATTGCTACTCATTTTTTGTTAGAATGTGCTATAATGCCTATTACTCTCAGTATGTTAGCCATTTGTTCCTTGTTTCATATGTTTCTGATCTTTGAAAATGCTTATTCTGTCTCTTTATTGAATTAGTTTCTTTGATTCTATGCCTTCTAAATCTTGTTGGTCTATGCTCTCTCACCTTTTGTCTAGATCTAACAAAATGAATGGGTTGTGGATTTGGTACTTTGCTGTGTGTTTGCTCTTTTACAGATGTCTTAATGATCGTCCAAAGGAAAAGAGGTTATGACCGAAGAGGGAACATCACCTGTTGCAAAAAGAACACGTTCTTCATCCTAACCATCTACTGAACTCAATGTGGAGCTGTTTAGAACTCCTCAGCATCTTGATGCTTACTCAAGCATCTTTGACCAGGGAACTCCTTTAGTGGAACGGGAGGTCAGATTTGACACTTTGGACACCACCTTTGTCCCTCGGATCTTCGAAGCAAAAGATTGGGCAGAATTATTTGGAAATTTTGTTGATCCTATGTTGCAACTAGAGAAGGAGTGTTTCGCCAACACAGTTGATCTTGAAACTAAACTACATTGTCTGGTTAGAGGAACGGAGTTCATCGTTAGTCCGGACACCATATCCGAACTTCTCAAAATCACTTGACTTGCGAATGCCGACCTAACTCCTTATGATGATCGCACTTCAGTGATTCAGGACATTCTCCAAATTCTTGGTCCTGACCATGACATCTCTAGTGCCGGCACATCCATAAGTACTACCAAGTTTTCACTTGAGTTGACAACATTGAAGCTGATTATGTTTTCCAACCTCTATCCGTTGACTAACACGGTGTATATCAACCTTGGAAGGGCTTAATTTCTATGTGACCTCATCACAGGCACCACCATTGACATCTGTGCCCATATTTTCCATATCATAAGGAAGACAGCAACCCGAACAATAGCACGAGGGTGTCTTCCATTCTGCAGTCTTATTATGAAGTTCATTCTAAGAGAAGGTGTTACTCCTCCCTCAGTTGGGAACATGATTGCTCGTCCTCGACCAATCTCTATGTTCACTCTACAAGCCAGCAGAAGTCATTCATCCAAAACTCCAAAGCGTGCACATCTTTTTCTTACGACTTCTTCTACTCTTGAACCAGATTCACCTGTCCATGCCACCCATGTTTCACAACAACCCAGCCCTACACAAGCACAGTATGCCCCTCAGCCTGATAGGTTGGAGATGCTCTTTGAGAACCTCCACAAGCGTCTTGGGGAAGTAGAAAATACTTTAAGTGATGGCCAGAGAGAGCAGTAAGAGAGATTCGTAGTCATGCAGGACCAGATCAATGTTTTGGCAGCTCAAGTTGATGGTATTTTCACCAAGTTGCAACAGTGACCCTTTGGCCATTCCGGTCAAAAAGGGGGAGAATTTTTGTTGGGCCAGCACTAGAGGGGGAGTGCCTGCTTTGAGGGGGACTTTCATTACTATATGTTATTTTGTTTATAATTTTGATACTATGCTTGGATAACTTCTGTTATTATAGGTTTGATACACTGTGGTTTAAGTTTGGTTTAAACTCATAACTCTTGAATGTTTGGTTTATGTTTATATTGATGATGTTTATTCAAGTTTATTCAGCATATGTTCTGTTCTGTTTTTGTGGGTTGTACCCATGCTGCTTATGTAAGCTTTAAGGCTTTGTTTATGCACACCTGTAGGCCTTTGTGGTTTGTGCCATGTTTTATGCAGCCTTTGTACTTTGTTAAATTGGTACTTCTATCCAAATGCTATGCATTCTTTGTGAAGTACTGTCACTCTTGTGCCCGTGTAGGATTTTTTCTAGATGCACATACTTTTTGATTTGTGCATTGGTTGAGTGTTGGTCATTCAAGTGATTTGCCTTGAGTTAGTCAACTTGAATGTCCAGATGTTCATTCCAAGTGTGAATGAGCATTGTGATCACCTGGTTATAGTAATTGCATGTTTTGGTCTTGCCATGGTTTATTGCTTTACTTCATTGTGCTCGATCACATTATGCTCGCTCCATTTGCATTACAAGTTTTTCTGCATACAATGAACTTATTGTGTTGTTATGTTTTAGGAGTTCTTGTTCTTATGATTCTGAACCTTCACAGATTCTAGAGTTAGGTATGAGGGAGTTTTCCAACTGTTCCCAACTTACGCATTAGGTCTAGAGTTTGTTTTAGAGTTTTGTCACGGAATAGCCAAAGGGGGAGATTGTAAGGTTGAAATTTATCAACCATCTTGTTGGCTTTATTCCGTGCCAATTTACTTGTAATTTAAGCACTTAGTAACCCTGTATTTAGGTGGGATCATTGTAAGGGTAGTGTGTGAGAAGATGTGAAGAAAAACTCAAGTATGTGCAAGAAGGAAGAGTTTCGCGGCTAGGACTCGCGGCTAACTCGCGGCTTGCAAGCCGCTAAATGTTGGCACGTGAGATGCACACAAGGAAGCTGAAGGGTCGTGCCAGCTGTCGCACTACAGGACAAAAGTTCCAGGCTGGCCAGGCCGTTACGTCACGACTTGAACTCACGACTTGGACAAGCCGCGAAGTCAAGCTGCCAATCAAACCTATTTAGCAAAAACTGACTCTTCGTATTCCAAACACACACCACTATATATAGACCCTTATACCTACTAAATTGATAGAGCTTCCAAAGAGAATTTTTGTGAGAGAAACCCTAGAAAAAAACAAGATTGCCTCATCCCCAATCTTTACCTTAGAGACTCTACAAATTTCTCTACTTTCTTCCTCTCCATTGTCACATCCTTGAGAGGCCTTTAGCCAAATCCTTATCTCACCACACCCACGTTTGTGAGAAGGTTTATTTGGTACTGTTGGGAAGCAGTTTGGAAGGAACCAATATACATTGGTTGATGCTATGGTCAAGTAGCGAAATCTAGGAAGGTAAAAAAGAAATAGTGTCGGTGTAACCTCGTTGGAGCAAGAAGCTTGGAGGGCTTAGGTACTTGGGTAGATTAGGCTTGGAGGGTCTTTTGCTGTTCATGTATTCCAACTACATTCTTTAGTGGATTATTTACAGCTTGGAGGGCGGCGGAGAGGTTTTACGCCAAGGACTTTGGTTTCCTCTTCGATAACACATCATGTGTTGTCCGTGTGTTTGCATCTTCCCTTCCTTTTATCTTTGCCTTGTATTTACTGCTGTGGATGTGTTTATATTTGACTTAGATTGTTTATCAATTCTGTTGTAAGCTTGTTATCATGTTCCGCACATTAACTGTTTGATATAAAGCTTGAATTGGTAATTTTGTAATTGAAGATCCAAACGTTCAAAGGTGTTTTACACATTTTTGAACTTTCACTTGTGAAGTGTTAACACGAGTAAAATCATCATATGAACACAGCACACACAGTGGTGGCTCGCGGTGGTGGCTATTGGTTGAATCGTGGAGTTTCAGCCATGGAAGTGGTTTTGGTGGCTTGTGTTGAGCTTTGAAGCTGCAGCCATGGAGGTCGTGGGTTTGATTCAGAGATGGAGAGATCAGGTGAGGAGGGAGGAGAAAGAAAGGGAGAGAGCTAGGCTTAAGGCTTAATCTTTTTTACCCAAAAAAAGAAAAAGAAAAAGTTGTTGACGTGGCTGGTCAGGATTGGCTGGCGTAAAACACACTTTTTGCGCCGACTCCTGACCCAATTTATTCTCTTTTTCTTTTATTGATTGCCATATTTATTGGCTAGAATTCTAATAAACATTTCTCATGTTTATCGGATAAATTCTATTTTATGCATTTAATATTCCAGCTAAAATATGATTATATTTTCATGCCTGCATGTTTTAGGAACCAATAAAACATGAAAATTGTCAATTACTATATTGATTATTGATTACCCACATATGATTAGTTATTCTATTCTAATTTTTTGTATTTCATAAAAAAATATATTATTCGCATATAATCACTCACTCAATGTATTAAATTTGTCTTTATATATATAATTTACATATAATTTTTAATTAAGTTGTACATTGTATGGATAAAACCAAAATAAATAAATAAATAAATAAGTGGAAGACATACTAACCAAATCATATAATGAGCCTAAAAGTATAATTGTATAAACAATTCAGCCCAAGACAGTAGGGACGGACTCAGGATTTCAAGCTGGGGGGGTCGGAGATAAGCGGAAAAAAAAAATTAAATACGCATCCATATAGTATTATAAACTATCAACTAAGACAAAATACCCAAAAATCATTGTTTCTTAATATATTAAGATACAATCATCTATCAACAAAAACAAAAAACACGAAACACTATTGTTTCTTAATACAATCATCTATGAAAAGGGAACTCGACGCACTTTCAAATCTTCAAAATCATCTACAATTGAATCCAAAATTAATGTCAAAACTATATCTTTTTCAATGTATAACATCAAAGAGTCCGTCAAAAAATCATTTTCCATTTTGTTTCGAAGGTTAGTTTTGACAACTTTTATAACTGAAAATGCTCACTCTATAGTAGCAATAGAAACTGGAAGAGTAAGCACAAGTCTCACCATTCTATAAACAAGTTTATAGTGTTCTGAATTTCCAGTTCTCACTAACCATTGACACAACTCAGATAAACTTTTCAATTTTTTGAACTTTGGATCCTAAACTACATTATGCTCAAAATGATAAAGCTTCTTCTCCAACACTTGTTTGTCATAATCTGTAAAATCTTGTGGATAGAAATTTTTTACCAACAAACAAAGATCACTACTTCTGAAAGATTTTAATTCCTCTCCAGGTTCTAAAGCTAAGCTAAGCCTAAGTAACTCCATTGCATCTTCATTAAACTGATGATTATTTCCTGTAGTTGAGAATCTATTGCAGCATAAAAAATATTTACTTGATAATGATGCTCAATTGTAATGTTATCTTGCTGATTACAAGCTCGACCTCGCCTCCCAACATAACAAGCATTCATATCTAGGACATCAATCCAATGCTTCTCACAAAATGATATCACAGTGGTGAGTAAGACATCCCATCCATCATCTCTAAAATTTTGGATAAGTGCTTTAGTAGATGAAACTAAATGCATGACATTTTGAAATGTATTGAGATTGGTTTTGCAAAGCTTGACAAAGTTTATCAGTGATCTCCATAGTTTCCTTCTCAAAATGCAAGATGAAGACAAATTCAAATGAAGTTAAACTATCATAAGCTGACTCTGCTTCTGCCTGATGTTCTCCATCACTTGCATCATCAATTATATTTAGTAAAACTTCAACAGTTGAAGTAAACATCCTGAATAAACTAGAAACTGATCTAAAATGTAAACTCCAACGTTTTTCTACAAGTCGTTGTAAAGTGCCAATTTGATTAAGTCCACTTCCAATCTCAAGCTCTTCAAGATCAATCAAACGTGCTATTTCATTAGCATTGGTAACTTTCAATTACTTATTACGCTTGCATGAAGCATTAACAATTTTGATCACCAAAAGTAATTTAAGAAAAAACCCACTAATGGGGGCAACTTGTTTTGATGCTTTTACTAATGCCAATTGTCAGCCATTTGCAAAACAATGGATGTAGTAAGCATATGGGTAGTCATTCAAAATCAAAGCTTGTAATCCATTTCACATACCTCGCATGTTGCTTGCTTCATCATATTCTTGCCCTCAAATATTTTGTATATCTAAGCAATATTGAGATAACAAAGAATATATCCCCTTCTTTAGAGTCAAAGCCACAATGTCAATAACATGAATAAGCCTAAAAAAAAGTTCTTTCACAAAGCCTTCTACATCAACATATCTAAAAACCATAGCCATTTGCTCTTTCATGGACTCATCACGAGCTTCATCAACCATTATGCAAAACTTTGCATCACCAATTTCTTCCCAAATGGCCTTCTTCACTTTGGCTGAGAAAACATGTAGAATTTCCTTTTGAATCCTAGGTGATGTGTAGGTTGCATTTTTGGGAGCTTTTCTATTATTTCAGCAACCTTCTCATTCCAAGAAGTCACAATACCCAATTATTCAAGAAAGTTCCCACAATTAAATGAACTAAAACTTTCATCTCGACCTCTAAAAGCTATAGCTTGAAAGGCAAGATGTCAGACAATAAAAATTGAGGCCTTCAGTTGCAACTGATTATTTGCAATTTGTTCAGTAGTGAAATGATCAACTACCCTTTGTAAATGCTACCATTGGTTCATTAAATCCTTACACATTTGCTCGGCAACTCTATGAGCTGAGTTAGGATCTTTTCCTATATGATCTTGAAAATAACAAATTTTGCCCCAAACTTTTTTCCAATTTCTAAATCCACCAACAGTGAATGTATTTTGTCCCACAACCCCATTTGAATTATGAAAGGCAAAGTAGGGTAGACAATAAGCTACATCTTTCGTAGGAGAATATTCAAGCCATGTTGAATACTATTCAAACCAAGAAGCTTGAAAGCTACGATTGTGCTTTCCACTTTTCTGTATGTCTCTAGAGGAGGTTGGTGCGGACCATTTTTAATGTAAGCCCATCGAATTTCATCACGTTGATTAACATGATATTCCCATATTTGTTTGCGTGTTCCAAGATCATAATCCAAAGAATCAAGATCAACATTTTGAAATTGTGTTTGAGAGATATGGTTATTTTCCAGAATTGGGATATTGACATTTTCTAGAATTGGGGAATGAATATTTCTTGGGATTGGAACATCGACATTTTCCGAAATTCGGGAATGAATATTTTTTAGAATTGGAACATCCACATTTTTTGGAATTGGAATAGCAACATTAGTTGTTGGCAATTCCACGTTGACTTCTGAAGAATTTGAATCTTTTCTTTTGAAAAAATCAAACATTGTTGTTGATTTTTTCATGATCTACAAATAAAATAAGAATCATATATATTATCTCACAAACAGTTGTTGTTACTAACTAAAGACAAATACTAGAATCTAGGTAATATGCATGATGCATTTAATTATAATTTTCTATATTATAATTAATATGCATGATGCATTTATGTGACAATTTTCTATATTATATGATTTTTTTTTTCTTTTGTCTTTGGTCTTTGCCTTTATTTATCTCTTTGTCTTTGTCTTGTCTCCATATTTCAGACAATGACCCAATCCCACTACTGACACTATAAATTTATTCTGCACTACTAACAAAAAATTTTCTTAACTTTTTTTTTTTTTTTTTTTTTTTTTCACTTGTCCTTAGTGTTGTCCAATTACCTGTCAACAAAGAACAAATAGACAAACACTACACTAATATATTCTCTAATCTCTACAAACTCTACTCTCTCTCTATCTCTCTTATCTATATAATAAAAGAGAGAGAGTCACAATTCACAATCACAGAGTCATAAAGAGACACAAAGCCAAAAAGCCAAAAAAAAAAAAAAAAAAAAAAAAAAAAAAAAAAAAACCACAACCAAA